>NC_136272.1:54319801-54346858 GCF_964187855.1 Myxine glutinosa
GTCCCATTGCCTGTAAATAACACTCTGTAGAACCGACCTTCCCCTTTTTCCCCCATTAAATGTCGTGCCCAGGTTCACCGCATCTCACGTAGACAACTATAGGACATCTTGCTAGTTATTCTTAGTCTATGTCAGTTAAGGACTCGTTTCCATTAATTCTGACTCTTCGTTGCACGAAATTGTGATCGTATGGCACCAGTAGTGAGTTTAGGACCTCCCCTTACCTCCTCCCATCTTCCCCATGAAACAACAACAACAACTACAACAACTACAACAACAACTACAACAACAACAACAACAACTACAACTACAACTACAACTACAACAACAGTGGAGATGGGGGCGGCGCGGCGCGGGGGAGTGTGCGTCCTCACACCGGCTCGGTTAGCCGCCATGACCATGCGCTCCGACGGGGTTACCACGAAGGGGCTCCCTGTCAGCCCCTCGTCAAGGGCGGAGCCGGTAACCCCCCCGCACGCACCCAATGAGAAGCAACGGGCCGATTCCATCTGGGGCGGAGCTAACGAGCCGAGGGCGTGTCACTCCCCGCCGGATATACGCAGCCACTTACCGGACGTGACGTGAGATGCGCCCCCGACTGAAGAAGACAAGTCACGACCTTCGAGCGCTGAGTGAGGCCTCCCGCATCTCTGGACCGGAGCGGGTCGATTCTGTCCTTGAGCCAAGAGTGCACCTTGAGCCATCGACTACCCGCTTTCCTTGCCATCAATCCCCGTGTGAGTCAGTTTTGTCCCGTTTATCTGTCGTCTGTCGGGGCTAATATAAGAGTGTGTCTAAGTGCCTGTCTTTCTATGCTGTCCCTCTCATTCCTGTAATCTGACCTTCCGCAATATTATAACCTCTTCCGGAGGTCTTGAGAACTGAACCCTTGGTGTCGTGTCATTTTAATCCCAGCCGTTGTGTCCTTTTCCATCATTGATTTAGCATAGCGCGACTTAGTCAACGTTCGAGTATAATCGGGTAAACGTGCAGGCGCGGTCATACCAAACCGCTCGGTAGACCAACATCCACAACCGCGTCTGTAACAATTGGTGTCAGGAGTGTCGGATTCGAACCTGGGACTAAATTTATTAGGCCCAAATTTTGGAACACCAATTGTACCACTAGGGTAACAATTGGTGTTGGGAGGTAGAATTCGATCCGGAGCGCGTTTCCCGCGCTCGAAATTATAACGACGAAATTTGATTTGTTTTACGGAAATAAAAACCCGAATTTTGAAAGTCGCGCTATGGCGGATCAAGACAGCTGGGGTCCGGTAGGGGAGAGTGAGGCAGGGTCGGTCCAGGACCAAATTGAGGGACGCAAGGAGTGCGAAGCAGCGAGGGTAGCAGACGCACAAAATAGCGTCGTTGCGCCCGACGTTGCGGGGGCGCAAAATGGCGCCTCGCTGGTCACCGCGCCCGCGACCGTGGCAGCGCCCCTGGTGGATTCGAACCTTTTCCTCCTGCAAATGAGGGCCCTTATGGAACCAATGGGTGAGCAATTGGGAGACCAAATTAGAGGTTTGAAAAGCAGTATGGGACAAATGGGGAACCGGATGGAGGCTTAGAATGAGCAATTGGGGGTAATGGGGAACCGGATGGATGCTCAGGGTGAGCGATTGGAGGGCAAAATAGGGGTAATGAGGGACGAAGCGAGGGGTACCGGAGAGGGGTTAGACAATAATTTTAAGGAGTTAGACAAGAAATTTGGGAAGTTAGACAATAATTTTGAGGGGTTAGACAACGGGATAAAAGAGGTGAGAAATGGGTTAATAGGGTTAGAAAACAGTATGGAAGGCAAATTGAGGGACATGAGGGACCAAGCGGAAAGGGAAGTTAAACAAATGGAGCAGCAGATAGAGGGGGTCAGAATGGGGGTAGAAACTAAACTGGATGCTCACAGGGAGGAAATGGAGCAGATGAGGGTGGCATCTGGGCAGGAGATGCAAGTGATGGGAGAGGAGATCAGAAGAGGAGTGAGTGAGGAGGTCGGAGGAGTGCGCGAGGAGGTGAGGCACTGTAAGGAGCACATGGAGAAGGAGGTGAGAAAGGGGACTGTAAAGTTACAAGGGGGCATAGAGGACCTGACGCAGGAGGTGGAACAGCTGACGGAGGGACAAAAAGGACTAACGGAGCAGGTTCAAAGGAACACTGCGGTATTAGGAGGTTTAAAAGCGACACAAAACGACATAAAAAACGACTTAATAGCGACAAAGAGGGAATGTCAGATGGTACGTGAGGGACTGACAGCGAGGTTGGACGAGGTGGTAGAGGTAATGGAGACGAAGGACCGGCAGGTGAGGACGCACCTGGAAACGGTCAAGGTAGCCTTAGAGGACGAGCTTGAGGAGACGTACCGGGGAATAAAAGAGGTGAAGCAGAAATTAGAAGAAGTGGAAGAAGGGGTGAGCGAAATTAAGAAGCGACGGAGAGAGGATAAGAATGAGATAAAAGAGGAGATAAAAGAATTGGTCCAAAGTCTGTGTTTGGATCGTGATGATGTGCTCATTAACCGGATGAGGGATTCGCAGGTGATGGAGGAGAAGCGAAAAGGAAGAGGACCCGGTGTAAGTGGTGACCAATATGGTCGTGCGTATGATGCGCCAGGGGATTTAAGAAGCTTGGGGGTCGAGATAGACCCGGGTGTTCGTGAGAGGCCGTTGGTGAAGTGTGCGACAGGTCTGGTGTGCGAAAAAGGAGGTGTGCGAGAAAGTCCGACTCTGGGGTGTGTGAGGAAAAAGTGCGTGCCAAGGAGTGAGTGTGCTGGCGAGAATGAGTCGGTCGTAGCGCGTGTGCGAGGGAGCACATGGAAGCGCGGTGTGGTGAGTGTTACAGAGGGTGTAACGGGAGAGTGTGCGCGAGAAAGGTGTGTGACGGACAGGTGCATGAGGAAAGAGTGCGCTGTCAAGAGTAAGGGTGAGTGCGCTGTCAAGAATGGAGGTGAGAGTAGTGAGAGTGACAAGGAGAGTGAGTTGGTTGTGACAGGTGAGCGAGGATGTACACCTGGGATGGAAGGATGCACATCTGGAATGGTAGAGCGTGAGTGGGAATGCACGCTGGAATTGGTAGTGAGGCACGTGGTTGGGTGTGCGAATGAGAGCACACCTGTGATTGTCACAGAGGAGGTGACAGAGGAGGGGGCGCGAAGAGGTGTGTTGGTGAGGTGTGCGACCAACGAATGTGTGCCAAAGTGTTCGGTGGTCAGGTGTGTGACCAAGGCTGTGAGTGGAATGGGTGTACCGAGGTGTGTAAGGAAAGGTACGAGGAGCATGGAAACGGCTGGATGTGTGAGCAAGGAACGGGCCGCGGGGTGTAAGCGTCCAGGTGAAGCATCGACGTTAGACGGGGTAGAGTTTAGGTCGACTTTTAGCCGAATCGGGCCCTCGGTGCGTGCTGGGCCTCGCTTTGAACGGCCGCGTCCGTGCTCCACTAGGCGGAGCGGGCAGCCCGATAGAAAGGGTCGTCATGGCGACCACTTTTTGTTGAGGCATTCCGGCAGGTCGAGATCGGGACATTGGATGGCTCCACGCCGAGATGGTGCGTGGGATCTCGGCCCGGGTAAGCCCCCGTCCCTGCCCCGAATGCCGGACGCATCCAGCCGCTGGCGCAGAACAACCCGCATTCATGGCTTGGCTTTACGAAGCCGGGCTTTGGACAGGAATTGGCGCATCGAGAGGCATTAGTGAGTAGACTGGGTGATGAGGTTAGTGTTTTGGACCCAAAATTAGAGAAAAACAAAATTTGATGATTGGCAAGGGATTGGCAGTAGTGATTGGCAGATGATGGGTAGTGATTGGCAAATTTTTAATTTGGTGAAATTTGATGTGCGAAATTGGTAGTGAGCGATGGGCCCGGTGGGTAAGGCTGGCATCCCTGCCACCCTTCCCATAGGTGGGGGCAAATGCGCAATAGCTTATGGGGTTGATGGCAGTGAAAACTAGCCCGGGTGGGTTAGGTTATATTGTAGGGATCTAGCGAAGATGACATTAGGTGACGTTAAGTTTAGTTAGTGACTGATACCTGTAGTGGGGACGCAGGTAGATTAGTGTGGATGATAATGACGTGGGAGCGCAATAGTTTAAAGGGACGACTGGGAAGCGCAAGTTTCAGAGGGGAGTAGTTAGGTGAGATGATGCTGTGTGAGAATTGAACAGGTGTGATTGCACAGGTGTGCAACTGGACAGGTGTGTGGAGCAGTGTGTGAGTAGTGAGTGTTGTGGATCAGCGCGAATGCGCTTGGGGAGAGAAGGGTGCAGGTGGCACCAGGTGTGAGAGCACAGGTGTGCAAGTAAAGGTGTGTGGAGAGAGTTGGAGTAATTGGTACGGAGTGGTGTGCATGGTGCGAAGGTGTGGATGGGGGAAGAGTGGACCCCTTTCACGAGTACCCGGGGCGGGTAGTGTAAGTGTTAGGTAGAGGGTATAGGTAAATTGTGGTTGGATATTGGCATCTGTGGTGCGGGTGACAGAATGGTATTTGGATGGGTGCATTAGTGTTGTGGAAATGGCTGGGCGTGTAGCCTGTTAGTGTGTGTAGTTGGTTGGGCACTCCACCACTGTGAGGATGTCGGCCAGGTGAGGCCGCAGGTGGGCTCTGGGAGCCGATAGTTGTGAGTGGGTGCCTGAGGATCCCGGGTGTGGATCGGGCAGCCCAGTGCCAGAGAGGGCACCGAGTGGGGAGAGCGCCAGAGGGCCTTCCCCAGGTAGTTAGGTTAGGGTAAGGAGCAGGTAAGCTCGGAGGCAACTGCAGTGGTGGAGGTGTGCAGGTGGGTAGACCCACTGGGAGAGGTACACGCCACAGCCCAGAAATTGTGCGAGGGCACCGGGAGATGAATCGGGGGAGTGAGACCCCAAATTGAAAAGCACCACAGTTTGGCCAATGGGAATTGGTTTTTAGAACCCATAGTGTAAGAGGGCCAATGGTTTGGCCGGAGAAAGACCCCGGGTAGTGTAAAGTTGTTAAAGTCATTTAGGAAATAGTTAGGATTGATGAACCTGTCGCACCATACGCAGCCACTTACCTGTGGTGATGATGATGACTCCACACCTGTGTTTTCTTTGTTCTGTGTGCAGGAAATGAGAATTGCTGTGTGGATTGGTGAGACGCATCACGACGTGGATGAGACATTGGGGTGATTCCATCTCTCCCTCCCTAGGAGGGACTGATGATGAATTGGTAATGGCAAATTTTGATGAGTTGAAAATGGCAAATTTGATTGGTTAGGAGGGAGAGAAGACGAATTTGGTATATGGGAGGAACGGGGAAGACAGTAGGGACGTTTGTTGATTTGTAAAGTAGATGTTTATGGGTAGTGTTGTGTTTTGTGGATACAGTAAGGGGTAAGGGAGGGGCCATGTAGGTTACCTGGTGGGGGGGGGGGGCGTACGGTAGGAACGTACCTGTCTCACCTGGTTCCCATGTGCCCCCAGTGTGCATTACCTTACATTGCGTGCACTTTTGCGCCCTTACCACCTTACTCACTTGTCTGCTTCTTTTGTCTCCCACCTCTGAGGATCTGGCTTTGGGGTAGAGAGAGAGGAGAGAGAGGTGCTGGCTACGCAGTTGTGGGCCTGCACTTTCGCTGCTTGCTGCCTGGATCGATACACCATATGGACCGCAATGTTGGTGGCCACCCACAATGGACCGCAGTTCTTTTGCGGCCAAGCACCACCCGTGGATGGACCTATGGGTCAACGTGGCACCTATGCCATACAAGGTGAACCACTTATAGTTGGCCCCCTGACGGCCACAATACAGAAATGGACGCGGTTGGCGCCTTTCTTTATTTTTTTGAAAGAGGCAAGAACACCAAGTGCACCACACGAAGGCAAGACCAGCGGCAGAACATCGGCCGGCTGCGACACCACCGGTGATTTATAAACACTTTATTGGTGCACCGGATGGTGCTGACTGTGTTATGGGGTGGTGCTTTTGATGCTTGGAAGGGGTGCTCTGCACATTATTAAAGGCCATAAGGCCACAGAGCACTCGTGGGTTGGTGTATCGATGCTGGCATGCGTGCTCTCTCTATGCATAACATCTGCATGTGTTCCTCCAAAAACAGGTCCTGGATCGTAGTGTAAATATCAGCGTAGTCTTGTGTAAATAATGCTCCCTACCGGCTGTATGTTTAGTTTGCGAATTCTTTCCGGATTCGGTTATCCTGTGGGTGTGTTTCTGTGAGGAGAAGGGTGCAACGTCGCAGGGGGACATATTTACTCATTTGTGAATATCTGTAAAACTGTCGCACTCAGGGTAGAGTTAATAGTAGAGGGAACTACATCTGAGTGCCACACTAAAATAGGTAAAAATTTATCGGTCGGGACGCCCCGAGGGTAGAGAAGGGTGCAATGTTGCGGATATGGGACTTGGCCTCAATATCCGCTTGTAAATACTCCCCTATTTCCCCAATACTCCCCAACTATCCCCAATCCCCCATTCCCTAGTCCCATTGCCTGTAAATAACACTCTGTAGAACCGACCTTCCCCTTTTTCCCCCATTAAATGTCGTGCCCAGGTTCACCGCATCTCACGTAGACAACTATGGGACATCTTGCTAGTTATTCTTAGTCTATGTCAGTTAAGGACTCGTTTCCATTAATTCTGACTCTTCGTTGCACCAGAATGTGATCGTATGGCACCAGTAGTGAGTTTAGGACCTCCCCTTACCTCCTCCCATCTTCCCCATGAAACAACAACAACAACTACAACAACAACAACAACAACAACTACAACAACAACAACAACAACTACAACAACAACTACAACTACAACAACAGAGGAGATGGGGGCGGCGCGGCGCGGGGGAGTGTGCGTCCTCACACCGGCTCGGTTAGCCGCCATGACCATGCGCTCCGACGGGGTTACCACGAAGGGGCTCCCTGTCAGCCCCTCGTCAAGGGCAGAGCCGGTAACCCCCCCGCACGCACCCAATGAGAAGCAACGGGCCGATTCCATCTGGGGCGGAGCTAACGAGCCGAGGGCGTGTCACTCCCCGCCGGATATACGCAGCCACTTACCGGACGTGACGTGAGATGCGCCCCCGACTGAAGAAGACAAGTCACGACCTTCGAGCGCTGAGTGAGGCCTCCCGCATCTCTGGACCGGAGCGGGTCGATTCTGTCCTTGAGCCAAGAGTGCACCTTGAGCCATCGACTACCCGCTTTCCTTGCCATCAATCCCCGTGTGAGTCAGTTTTGTCCCGTTTATCTGTCGTCTGTCGGGGCTAATATAAGAGTGTGTCTAAGTGCCTGTCTTTCTATGCTGTCCCTCTCATTCCTGTAATCTGACCTTCCGCAATATTATAACCTCCTCCGGAGGTCTTGAGAACTGAACCCTTGGTGTCGTGTCATTTTAATCCCAGCCGTTGTGTCCTTTTCCATCATTGATTTAGCATAGCGCGACTTAGTCAACGTTCGAGTATAATCGGGTAAACGTGCAGGCGCGGTCATACCAAACCGCTCGGTAGACCAACATCCACAACCGCGTCTGTAACAATATTATGAAAAGATCTGGATATTGGGCCATCTCAGATTCAGAGATTTGATTTTTGCAAGATTTCGATTCGATTGGGATCGAAGAGAACACCTTCTTCGTCTTCTGTACAGTGAAGTTGCCAGCCCTGAATTCTCTGGCTACATCTGGGTGCTTCATTGGGAGTGCAACCGTGTCCCTCAGGTGAACAGGGACACACCTGGCATAGTGTGTGTGGTCTAAGGCATGGAACCATGGGACCAGTTCCGTCAGGGCATCAAGGTACGTCGTGAATGAAGCCTGCCGCAGAGAACGCACGTAGACCAGTACCAACATCTCTAGTTCCAGCACAGTTGCCCAGTACTGAAAGTTGGGAATGTCTTCTCCTCTCTGGTGACACCAGTCTTCGAACTCAGGCAGGTCTTCTGCATCATCAGCATATGTCATACAGTGGCGTTCATACGCACGGTGTTGCAGGATGTGCAGTGCCGCTGCAGTGATTTGATGAGCTCTTCTTGTGCGGGTGACGTGGGCAGCTCGTAGGAAGGAGTCGGCCGTCCCTGGCGTTGCAATCTCAGCTTGCAAAATCTGCAAATCTTGCAAAAATCAAATCTCTGAATCTGAGATGGCCCAATATCCAGATCTTTTCATAATATGATAGTCTACTAGTGTGCCAAATTTGGTGCTTGTATCACAAAATGCACAATTCTTTTGAATATTTGGGCTAAGCCGCCCCACTAAAACGATATCTATAGGTGTGCAAAGTGTCAAGTTAATCCATCCTTCGATGCCTGAGCCTTAGGCGAACAAACTTTTCAAGTCCTTGCATTATAGTATGATTTTCCTTGGTGGCCATATTGGATTTTGGACGTCATCTCGAAAATAAGTGACATATGAAATGTACCTTTCCCTGAATCAGTTTCACTGACCTCAAAAACCCCTGATTTGATACCTCATTTGTCTATCTGTGACTTCTACAGCCAGAGATATATGATATTTCAGTTTTGCTGGTGGCATTTTGAATTTTGGCCAACATCTTGGAAAATCTGAAACGGTCAGGATGGCTCCTAGGCTAAAATCAATTGATAGGTCCAAACGAAGCTCCATACCAAATTTGGGACTTTTGTCCGGCTTGTAACATTACGCCTAAAAATTGTTGCTAAGCCACCTGACTATCACATGCAGTGTTATTTGTAAAAGTTTGGTCCATAAGCACGAAAATAAAAATGGTAGTTTTGTAAAGTCGTTCCCCCAGAAATTATTGCTAAGCTGCCTAACTAGATCAATCACATGGGGGTTAAATGCATGTTCCAAGTGAACTCCAATCGGTGGAGGCGTCGTGGTGCACCGGGCTAAGGCGGGCCACGATGACGTATCAACGATGAGTACTCGAGAGCTGTAAACGGCAAAGGTTCGAATCCTCGACCCTGGGCCCCCGCAGGTGTTGCGCCGCGGAAAATGAGCCTCACGCTAAAGACGTCCAGGCGGACGCCCCAGGCACCCGGGCCTCCACCCTTTTGAATCCAAACCAATTAATCAATAATTAATCACTGAAAAGCGAATTTATGCATTTGAAATCGTCCACCGTTCCTTGTCGTGACGTCACATTCAACGGCCATAAAATGAAATGTTGTTGTTTTTTTGAAGGATATTTAAATAATCTCGTTGACCCTTAAGGACTTATATATATATATATATATATATAAAACCCTTCGGTTTATAATTATATATAAAATCGATGGACCATCCACAGGGTAAAGGAAAGAATAAAAGAAAAAAATATCACTTCCCGTTCCAGATCCAGGAAGTTGACCCCAAGAGGAAGAAGAAGAAGAAGAACCACCCTTCGGCTAGTCACTCGTCACTCGTCACGTCAGTCGTCAGTCGTCAGTCGTAGTCCTCGGGCACACTGAAACTGTAAGTGTCATGTGCGGCTGTCATACGGGTTGAAGGCACGAACAGTGCACCAAAATTCGAGCGTCATTATATATCATAAATTAATAATGCACTATATCCTGCCTCCAAAGGTGCGGGCGACAGTCCCTGACCGAGCTTTGTTGGTTTATTGGTTTATTCCCAAAGATGGATGTTCCATTCACCGTGAGGAGCATTCCCAAAGATGGATGTTCAATTCATGGTGAGGAGCATTCCCAAAGATGGATGTTCCATTCACGGTGAGGAGCATTCCCAAAATTAGTCACGTGAAAAAGTAAGTACCCGTGTACAAGTAAGTACACGTGAAAAAGCTCCGTCTCCCTGTGCCGCCCCGTCTCCCTGTCCCGCTCCGTCTCCCTGTCCCGCTCCGGCTCCCTGTCCCGCTCCGTCTCCCTGTCCCGCTCAGTCTCCCTGTCCCGCTCAGTCTCCCTGTCCCGCTCAGTCTCTCTGTCCCGCTCAGTCTCCCTGTCCCGCTCAGTCTCCCTGTCCCGCTCAGTCTCCCTGTCCCGCTCAGTCTCCCTGTCCCGCTCAGTCTCCCTGTCTGCGGGCGACAGCTCAGTCTCTCTGTATGGAGTGGGAGGGAGAGAGCAGTGGGATTGGTAGAATATGGAGTGGGAGGGAGAGAGCAGTGGGATTGGTAGAATATGGAGTGGGAGGGAGAGAGCAGTGGGATTGGTCGAGTGAAGTATGGAGTGGAAGGGAGAGAGCAGTGGGATTGGTAGAATATGGAGTGGGAGGGAGAGAGCAGTGGGATTGGTCGAATATGGAGCGGGAGGGAGAGAGCAGTGGGATTGGTCGAATATGGAGCGGGAGGGAGAGAGCAGTGGGATTGGTCGAGTGTGGAGTGGAATGGAGAGAGCAGTGGGATTGGTCGAATATGGAGTGGGAGGGAGAGAGCAGTGGGATTGGTCGAGTGACGTATGGAGTGGAAGGGAGAGAGCAGTGGGATTGATCGAATATGGAGTGGGAGGGAGAGAGCAGTGGGATTGGTCGAGTAAAGTATGGAGTGGAAGGGAGAGAGCAGTGGGATTGGTAGAATATGGAGTGGGAGGGAGAGAGCAGTGGGATTGGTCGAGTGAAGTATGGAGTGGAAGGGAGAGAGCAGTGGGATTGGTCGAATATGGAGTGGGAGGGAGAGAGCAGTGGGATTGGTCGAGTGAAATATGGAGTGGAAGGGAGAGAGCAGTGGGATTGGTAGAATATGGAGTGGGAGGGAGAGAGCAGTTGGATTGGTAGAATATGGAGTGGGAGGGAGAGAGCAGTGGGATTGGTCGAGTGAAGTATGGAGTGGGAGGGAGAGAGCAGTGGGATTGGTAGAATATGGAGTGGGAGGGAGAGAGCAGTGGGATTGGTAGAATATGGAGTGGGAGGGAGAGAGCAGTGGGATTGGTAGAATATGGAGTGGGAGGGAGAGAGCAGTGGGATTGGTAGAATATGGAGTGGGAGGGAGAGAGCAGTGGGATTGGTCGAGTGAAGTATGGAGTGGAAGGGAGAGAGCAGTGGGATTGGTAGAATATGGAGTGGGAGGGAGAGAGCAGTTGGATTGGTAGAATATGGAGTGGTCTTTTGGTATAATCCTGGGTTAAATGTGCATCCACCTTTTGGTATAATCCTGGGGTAAATGTGCATCCACCTTTTGGTATAATCCTGGGTTAAACGTGCATCCACCTTTTGGTATAATCCTGGGTTAAATGTGCATCCACCTTTTGGTATAATCCTGGGGTAAATGTGCATCCATCTTTTGGTATAATCCTGGGTTAAATGTGCATCCATCTTTTGGTATAATCCTGGGTTAAATGTGTATCCACATTTTGGTATAATCCTGGGTTAAATGTGCACCACCTTTTGGTATAATCCTGGGGTAAATGTGCATCCATCTTTTGGTATAATCCTGGGTTAAATGTGTATCCACATTTTGGTATAATCCTGGGATAAATGTGCATCCACCTATTGGTATAATCCTGGGGTAAATGTGCATCCACCTTTTGGTATAATCCTGGGGTAAATGTGCATCCACCTTTTGGTATAATCCTGGTTTAAATGCGCATCCTCCTTTTGGTATAATCCTGGGTTAAATGTGCACCTGGGGTAAATGTGCATCCACCTTTTGGTATAATCCTGGTTTAAATGCGCATCCTCCTTTTGGTATAATCCTGGGTTAAATGTGCATCCACCTTTTGGTATAATCCTGGGTTAAATGTGCATCCACCTTTTGGTATAATCCTGGGGTAAATGTGCATCCATCTTTTGGTATAATCCTGGGTTAAATGTGCATCCACATTTTGGTCCAAACCTGGGTTAAATGTGCATCCACATTTTGGTATAATCCTGGGTTAAATGTGCATCCACCTTTTGGTATAATCCTGGGGTAAATGTGCATCCACCTTTTGGTATAATCCTGGTTTAAATGCGCATCCTCCTTTTGGTATAATCCTGGGTTAAATGCGCATCCTCCTTTTGGTGGAAACCTGGGTTAAATGTGCATCCACCTTATGGTATAATCCTGGGTTAAATGTGCATCCTCCTTTTGGTATAATCCTGGGTTAAATGCGCATCCTCCTTTTGGTGGAAACCTTGGTTAAATGTGCATCCACCTTATTGTATCATCCTGGGTTAAATGTGCATCCATCTTTTGGTATAATCCTGGGATAAATGTTCATCCACCTTTTGGTATAATCCTGGGTTAAATGTGCATCTACCTTTTGGTAAAATCCTGGGTTAAATGTGCATCCACCTTTTGGTATAATCCTGGGTTAAATGTGCATCCACCTTTTGGTATAATCCTGGGTTAAATGTGCATCCACCTTTTGGTATAATCCTGGGTTAAATGTGCATCCACCTTTTGGTATAATCCTGGGGTAAATGTGCATCCATCTTTTGGTATAATCCTGGGTTAAATGTGCATCCACATTTTGGTCCAAACCTGGGTTAAATGTGCATCCACATTTTGGTATAATCCTGGGTTAAATGTGCATCCACCTATTGGTATAATCCTGGGGTAAATGTGCATCCACCTTTTGGTATAATCCTGGGGGTAAATGTGCATCCACCTTTTGGTATAATCCTGGGTTAAATGTGCATCCACCTTTTGGTATAATCCTGGGTTAAATGTGCATCCACCTTTTGGTATAATCCTGGGTTAAACGTGCATCCACCTTTTGGTATAATCCTGGGTTAAATGTGCATCCACCTTTTGGTATAATCCTGGGTTAAATGTGCATCCACCTTTTGGTATAATCCTGGGTTAAATGTGCATCCACCTTTTGGTATAATCCTGGGTTAAATGTGCATCCACCTTTTGGTATAATCCTGGGTTAAATGTGCATCCACCTTTTGGTATAATCCTGGGGTAAATGTGCATCCACTTTTTGGTATAATCCTGGGTTAAACGTGCATCCACCTTTTGGTATAATCCTGGGTTAAATGCGCATCCTCCTTTTTGTGGAAACCTGGGTTAAATGTGCATCCACGTTTTGGTATAATCCTGGGTTAAATGTGCATCCACCTTTTGGTATAATCCTGGGTTAAATGTGCATCCACCTTATGGTATAATCCTGGGTTAAATGCGCATCCTCCTTTTGGTGGAAACCTGGGTTAAATGTGCATCCACCTTTTGGTATAATCCTGGGTTAAATGTGCATCCACCTTTTGGTATAATCCTGGGTTAAATGTTCATCCACCTTTTGGTATAATCCTGGGTTAAACGTGCATCCACCTTTTGGTATAATCCTGGGTTAAACGTGCATCCACCTTTTGGTATAATCCTGGGTTAAATGTGCATCCACCTTTTGGTATAATCCTGGGTTAAATGTGCATCCACCTTTTGGTATAATCCTGGGTTAAATGTGCATCCACCTTTTGGTGTAATCCTGGGTTAAATGTGCATCCACCTTTTGGTATAATCCTGCGGTAAATGTGCTTCCACCTTTTGGTGGAAACCTGGGTTAAATGTGCATCCATCTTTTGGTATAAGCCTGGGTTAAACGTGCATCCACCTTTTGGTGGAAACCTGGGTTAGACGTGCATCCACATTTTTGTCCAAATCTGGGTTAAATGTGCATCCACCTTTTGGTATAATCCTGGGTTAAATTTGCATCCACCTTTTGGTATAAACCTGGGTTTAAACGTGCATCCACCTTATGGTGGAAACCTGGGTTAAATGTGCATCCACCTTTTGGTATAAACCTGGGTTTAAACGTGCATCCACCTTATGGTGGAAACCTGGGTTAGACGTGCATCTACCTTTTGGTGGAAACCTGGGTTAGACGTGCATCTACCTTTTGGTGGAAACCTGGGTTAAACGTGCATCCACCTTTTGGTATAATCCTGGTTTAAATGTGCATCCACCTTTTGGTATAATCCTGGATTAAACGTGCATCCACCTTTTGGTATAATACTGGTTTAAATGTGCATCCACCTGTTGGTATAATCCTGGGTGAAACGTGCATCCACCTTTTGGTATAATCCTGGGTTAAACGTGCATCCACCTTTTGGTATAAACCTGGGTTAAACGTACATCTACCTTTTGGTGGAAACCTGGGTTAGACGTGCATCCACTTTTTGGTCCAAACTACCCAATGGGAAAAGGCAGGACTGGCAAGCAGGCCACCCAACAGGTCTATGGCAATAATTGCAGATGGAGACACCAAACTTTCACAGGGCTTTGTAGAAAACCAGTTGGTATTTCCACTTGTAAAACAAACTTCCTGTCCTTTGATCCCACCTTGGTCATGCCCTGCCAGCTCATCAATATCTGACTCCTTCCCATTTATGGGTCCACTTAAGGCAGATCCCACACTCCGTAGCCCTATTTATATGGACTACATAATGTAGAAGAAAGAATACTTCAAAACAAATCATTACATTGGAATCGTATAGCACTTTGTCTGCTTAAGAAACCACATTCATTTGTGTTCTTGCATCATGTTTGCAGAAATATCGACAATACTTGGCAGGAATCCTGGCTCCTCCATATGGAGCGATGGAGATGATACCGAACAGGAGTAAGGAGACCCTTTTTAATCTTTCACGTTCAATTCCTACAGCTCTACATGATAATTTGTTGTAATATATTTCGGAACTTATAAAAGACGTTTGTCGTGATGCTTCTCTTCTATGAGCTAATGATTATGTACACTCTAGAATTTTTTTTCTTCAAGTATTCCCACAACACAACAACAACAACATGCATTTTAAGGCCATGTTCCCTGCTAGAGCGGAAGTATTCCCACAAGGCGATGTAATATACACAACATGTCGTCGCACACCACTCCTGTCCTAACACTTCCTTTTTTGAGTTTTTAGCTGCGACGAGCATCTCTATGAGAGGACCGCGTTGTTGTTCTTGTTGTTGGGGTGCCTTTTTGAAAAGCGCATGCGCATACACTCGGACTTCCCCTACCGACCAAGCCCGTTTCAAATTATCCCTCTGCCACCCAGAATTAACATTAATAAATAACATTAATGAATTAAGATTAACATTAACAGAAATAACATTCACGTCCATACATTATATGTAATCAGTTGATGAAGCATGATGCGTCGCAAAACAAAGGACAAGACCAGAACTGAAAGACAAAAAGACGCTGGTGCATGCGTATAATTTAATGACTGGTCGAATTTGGTAGCGCATATTGCAACGGATATCCTCATGATTCTACACGTCGCAGCTGGTGATCACACTGTGGTCATTTTTCTCTTGTTTTTTAAAAGTATTTCCGCAAGGTGATGTAATGCACACACAGTGTCACTGCACACCACACCACTCATGCACTAACACTTTCTTTTTTGAGATTTTTTTTTTTGGTATTCCCGCAAGGTGATGTAATATATACACCATGTTGTCGCACACCATTCATGCACTAACACTTCGTTTTTGAGTTTTTTTTTTAGTATTCTCTCAAGGTGATGTAATATATACACCATGTCGTCGCACACCACTCATGCACTAAAACATCCTTTTTTGAGTTTGTTTTTTTCATATTCCTGCAAAGTGATGTAATATACACACCATGTCGTCACACACCACTCATGCACTAACACCTCCTTTTTTTCATAGCAACATAGCACAAGCAATATGTTATCAAGTGATTTCTCCATTCAAATTCCCTTGTTTGTGATTATCTCATGGCAACGTCCTTTGTAAAAACAAACTTAAATCCGTTTCTTTCACAATTTGCTAGCTACATTTTAATTTGCATTCATTATTATTACATTAAGGAGTCCCTCTTTCTTGACCTTCTGACAATAAGAATCATCCTTTGTGCCAGTGACTGTTGTACACACCTGTCTTGTTGCACCATTCAGGGAGCTGCTGGTCTTCAAACAAAACTTTGAGCTCGTTGTAACGTTTGCTCGAGCTCAAAAAAGGAAAAAGGCTGATTGAATGTTCCAATATTAATTGATCGTTCATGTTTAATTCCTTTGTAGGACTTGTTGATAAAGACCAAATGAAAAGCAACGATCTACATGCATTACCCACACACTCTGGCAAGGTATGTTAGGTGTAAAGGCTGATTTATGCTTCTGCAAACATGCACGGGTGTCGCCCGCAGACGTCCGCATGGGTGTTTGCCAACTTACTTGCATGTAACGTTAACGCGTGCAGTACGGGGCAGTGTCACATTTACTAAAACTAAAGAATGTACAGAAAATGGAGAAGCACCCAGAAATGGAAACCCGTTTCCACCTCCAGTAAAAGTGTAAACATTCTGTTTGAATGTTTTGGTTCTTTGTTTTAGTTCCGGATTTGGGTCTGGGCCCAACCCTCAATGCTACCAGATATACTTCCCTGCTCAACCAATCAGCGTTTGTTTGACGCACATGACCACAGCTACGTGCGACGCATTGTTGAGATTTTGGAGGGGTGCGCATCGACCCCTCGGCGAGCCTATGCGGGCTACGGTTACCCATAAACCCCTTCTCTGCATAGCTATGCAGAGACGCTTACGTGCATCTTCGTAAAGCATAACTCCGGCTTATGTGATCATTGTCTCAATAAACCAACAAAAAAAAGATAATTCATTCAGAAATACGGATTGATTAATTCCTTCGGAATTAAAGATCGATTAATTTTCTCAGAAATACAGATTGATCAATTCGCTCAGAAATAGAGAGAGATTCATTACCCCAGAATTAGAGATAGATTAATTACCCCAGAATTAGAGATAGATTAATTACCCCAGAATTAGAGATAGATTCATTACCCCAGAATTAGAGATAGATTAAATCCCACATAATTGGAGAAAGATTAATTACTGTACCCCAGAATTGGAGATAGATTAAATCCCCCATAATTAGAGATAGATTAATTCCCCCAGAATTAGAGATAGATTAAATCCCCCAGAATTAGAGAAAGATTAAATCCCACATAATTAGAGAAAGATTAATTACCCCAGAATTAGAGATAGATTAAATCCCCCAGAATTAGAGATAGATTAAATCCCCCAGAATTAGAGATAGATTTAATCTCCCAGAATTAGAGATAGATTAAATCCCCCAGAATTAGAAATTGATTCATTCCCCTGTAATTAGAGATAGATTAAATCCCCCAGAATTAGAGATCGATTAAATCCCCCAGAATTAGAGATAGATTAAATCTCCCAGAATTAGAGATAGATTAAATCCCCCAGAATTAGAGAAAGATTAAATCCCACATAATTAGAGAAAGATGAATTACCCCAGAATTAGAGATAGATGAAATCCCCCAGAATTAGAGATAGATTAAATCCCCCAGAATTAGAGAGATTAAATCCCACATAATTAGAGAAAGATGAATTACCCCAGAATTAGAGATAGATTAATTACCCCAGAATTAGAGATAGATTAAATCCCACATAATTGGAGAAAGATGAATTTCCCCAGAATTAGAGATAGATTAAATCTCCCAGAATTAGAGATAGATTAAATCCCACATAATTAGAGAAAGATTAAATCTCCCAGAATTAGAGATAGATTAAATCCCTCATAATTAGAGAAAGATGAATTACCCCAGAATTAGAGAAAGATTAATTACCCCAGAATTAGAGATAGATTAAATCTCCCAGAATTAGAGATAGATTAAATCCCCCAGAATTAAATCCCCCAGATTAAATCCCCCAGAATTAGAGATAGATTAAGTGCCCCAGAATAAATCCCCCAGAATTAATTCCCCCACAATTAGAGATAGATTAAATCCCCCAGAATTAAAGAAAGATTAAATACCCCAGAATTAGAGAAAGACTAAATCCCCCAGAATTAGAGAAAGATTCAATCCCCCCAGAATTAGAGAAAGATTAAATTCCCCAGAAGGAGAGATAGATTAAATCACCCAGAATTAGAGAAAGATTAAATCCCCCAGAATTAGAGATAGATTAAATCCCCCAGAATTAAATCCCCCAGATTAAATCCCCCAGAATTAGACATAGATTAAATCTCCCAGAATTAGAGTTAGATTAAATCCCCCAGAATTAGAGAAAGATTAAATCCCACATAATTAGAGAAAGATTAATTACCCCAGAATTAGAGATAGATTAAATCTCCCAGAATTAGAGATATATTAAATCCCCCAGAATTAAATCCCCCAGATTAAATCCCCCAGAATTAGAGATAGATTAAATCCCCCAGAATTAAATCCCCCAGAATTAAAGAAAGATTAAATCCCCCAGAATTAGAGAAAGACTAAAGCCCCCAGAATTAGAGAAAGATTCAATCCCCCCAGAATTAGAGAAAGATTAAATTCCCCAGAAGTAGAGATAGATTAAATCCCCTAGAATTACAGATAGATGAATTCCCCCACAATTAGAGATAGATTAAATCCCCCAGAATTAGAGATAGATTCATTCCCCCGCAACTAGAGATAGATTAAATCCCCCAGAATTACAGATAGATTAAATCCCCCAGAATTAGAGACAGATTAAATCTCCCAGAATTAGAGATAGATTAAATCCCCCAGAATTAGAGAAAGATTAAATCCCACATAATTAGAGAAAGATTAATTACCCCAGAATTAGAGATAGATTAAATCCCCCAGAATTAGAGATAGATTAAATCCCCCAGAATTAGAGATAGATTAAATCCCCCAGAATTAGAGATAGATTAAATCCCCCAGAATTAGAGAAAGATTAAATCCCACATAATTAGAGAAAGATTAATTACCCCAGAATTAGAGATAGATTAAATCCCCCAGAATTAGAGATAGATTAAATCCCCCAGAATTAGAGATAGATTTAATCTCCCAGAATTAGAGATAGATTAAATCGCCCAGAATTAGAAATTGATTCATTCCCCTGTAATTAGAGATAGATTAAATCCCCCAGAATTAGAGATCGATTAAATCCCCCAGAATTAGAGATAGATTAAATCTCCCAGAATTAGAGATAGATTAAATCCCCCAGAATTAGAGAAAGATGAATTACCCCAGAATTAGAGATAGATGAAATCCCCCAGAATTAGAGATAGATTAAATCCCCCAGAATTAGAGAGATTAAATCCCACATAATTAGAGAAAGATGAATTACCCCAGAATTAGAGATAGATTAATTACCCCAGAATTAGAGATAGATTAAATCCCACATAATTGGAGAAAGATGAATTTCCCCAGAATTAGAGATAGATTAAATCTCCCAGAATTAGAGATAGATTAAATCCCACATAATTAGAGAAAGATTAAATCTCCCAGAATTAGAGATAGATTAAATCCCTCATAATTAGAGAAAGATGAATTACCCCAGAATTAGAGAAAGATTAATTACCCCAGAATTAGAGATAGATTAAATCTCCCAGAATTAGAGATAGATTAAATCCCCCAGAATTAAATCCCCCAGATTAAATCCCCCAGAATTAGAGATAGATTAAGTGCCCCAGAATAAATCCCCCAGAATTAATTCCCCCACAATTAGAGATAGATTAAATCCCCCAGAATTAAAGAAAGATTAAATACCCCAGAATTAGAGAAAGACTAAATCCCCCAGAATTAGAGAAAGATTCAATCCCCCCAGAATTAGAGAAAGATTAAATTCCCCAGAAGGAGAGATAGATTAAATCACCCAGAATTAGAGAAAGATTAAATCCCCCAGAATTAGAGATAGATTAAATCCCCCAGAATTAAATCCCCCAGATTAAATCCCCCAGAATTAGACATAGATTAAATCTCCCAGAATTAGAGTTAGATTAAATCCCCCAGAATTAGAGAAAGATTAAATCCCACATAATTAGAGAAAGATTAATTACCCCAGAATTAGAGATAGATTAAATCTCCCAGAATTAGAGATATATTAAATCCCCCAGAATTAAATCCCCCAGATTAAATCCCCCAGAATTAGAGATAGATTAAATCCCCCAGAATTAATTCCCCCACAATTATAGATATATTAAATCCCCCAGAATTAAAGAAAGATTAAATCCCCCAGAATTAGAGAAAGACTAAAGCCCCCAGAATTAGAGAAAGATTCAATCCCCCCAGAATTAGAGAAAGATTAAATTCCCCAGAAGTAGAGATAGATGAAATCCCCCAGAATTAGAGAGACGAAATCCCCCAGAATTAGAGAAATATTAAATCCTCCAGAATTAGAGACAGATTAAATCCCCAGAATTAGTGAAAGATTAATTCCCCCACAATTAGACATAGATTAAATGCCCCCGAATTAGAGATAGATTCATTCCCCCACAATTAGAGATAGATTAAATCCCCCAAAATTAGAGATAGATTAAATCCCCCAAAATTAGAGATAGATTAAATCCTCCAGAATTAAATCCCCCAGATTAAATCCCCCAGAATTAGAGATAGATTAAATCCCCCAGAATTAATTCCCCCAAAATTAGAGATAGATTAATTCCCTCAGAATTAGAGACAGATTAAATCCCCTAGAATTAGAGAAAGATGAATTCCCCCACAATTAGAGATAGATTACATCCCCCAGAATTAGAGATAGATTCATTCCCCCGCAACTAGAGATAGATTAAATCCCCCAGAATTACAGATAGATTAAATCCCCCAGAATTAGAGACAGATTAAATCCCCCAGAATTAGAGATAGATTAAATCCCCCAGAATTAGAGAAAGATTAAATCCCACATAATTAGAGAAAGATTAAATCCCCCAGAATTAGAGATCGATTAAATCCCCCAGAATTAGAGATAGATTAAATTCCCCAGAATTAGAGATAGATTAAATCCCCCAGAATTAGAGATAGATTAAATCCCTCAGAATTAGAGATAGATTAAATCTCCCAGAATTAGAGATAGATTAAATCCCCCAGAATTAGAAATAGATTCATTCCCCTGCAATTAGAGAAAGATTAATTACCCCAGAATTAGAGATAGATTAAATCCTCCAGAATTAGAGATAGATTAAATCCCCCAGAATTGCAGATAGATTAAATCCCCCAGAATTAGAGAAAGATTAAATCCCACATAATTAGAGGTAGATTAAATACCCCAGAATTAGAGATCGATTAAATCCCCCAGAATTAGAGATAGATTAAATCTCCCAGAATTAGAGATATTTAGATCGGACGAACCGATCGAACCCATCTATGAGACTATGGACTCTCCCGACGCTCCCATCGCCGAAAGTCTACCGACCCTCCCCTCACCGACTCTACCAGGGCCCGACGACTTGGCGTTACACCCTTCGTCACCCGACCCTGGTTGACACCGCTAGGGGCGCGACTATAAGACCCGCTGCTGCGGACGGTGCTCCGAGACTTCTCCTGTGACACGTTACATCTGGTAGACTCGCTAACGGTACGCCAGCATAGAATATTCAGCTTGCTTACATTGCTTACATTGAATGTTATGAATGGTCCCATGTGATGCCATATCTTATGCTTATTGCATTTCCTGCATTACAGGATGATGTCATGATCTAAATGGAATTAAACCAGAAGTTGGACTAAAGTTGTGTGGACCTGATTGGTTTTCCACAACACTCAGGTGGATCGACGACAACCGTTGACTACCTGATGGTGCGTAGGCGAGATATGGGGCACCTCCGGGACACAAAGGTGATCCCGGGGGAGGAGGCTGTTTCACAGCACCACTTGGTTGTCTGCGACATGAGGGTGAAAGGTGCGAGGAGAGCTCGGCGGGTGAAGTACCAACCGAGAATGAAGGTGTGGAGGTTGAAAGAGGTGCCAGTAAGGGAGGCATTAAAAGAGAGGCTGAGTAGGGTAGAGGCTGATGTGGTTGAGCTTGAAAGTGATTGGATGTCAATGAAAGATAGTCTGTTGGGAGCCGGTGGTGAGGTATGTGGATGGACAAAAGGACCACCGAGGCACTTGGGAACATGGTGGTGGGATGATGAAGTTGGAAAGAGGATTGACGAGAAGAGGAAGAAGTTCAAGGAGTGGCAGAAGGCGAAGGGTACGGGAGCAGAAAAAGCAGAGCATGAAAGTTATAAGGCAGTCAAGAAGGCTGCAAAGAAAGAGGTAGCAAAGGCTATAAGGCAGCCAAGAAGGCTGCAAAGAAAGAGGTAGCAAAGGCACAGGAGGCATGCAGGAAAATGTTCGGAGAACGCTTGGATTCGGAAGAGGGTCAGAGAGCGGTATTCAGGATTGCAAAGCAGATAGCGAAAGAGAGGTGTGATGTGATGGGGGTGAGTTGCTTGGGACAAATCGTTGTGGACCCAGATGGAATTAAAGGAAGACGGAAGAGATGTATGGAAATGCTGTTGAATGCAGAGAATGAATGGCATGGCAACATAGAGAGTAACCCAGTTTTAGGACCGGCAGAGAAGATAACTGAGAAGGAAGTTGAGGAAGCGATAAAAGCAATGAAGAGTAGAAAAGCAGGAGGGCTGACGGGAGTTGTGGGAGATGTGTTGAAGGCAGCAGGAAGTTGGGGTGTGAAGAGAATGACAGAGATCTGTAATCTGGTGGTGAAAGAAGGCCGCATTCCAGTGGATTGGGAACTGAGTACCCTCGTCCCTCTATACAAGGGGAAAGGTGACCCTCTGGAGTGTGGCTCGTACCGAGCGATAAAGTTATTGGAGCATGGAATGAAGGTATTGGAAAGGGTGTTGGAGAGGAGGATAAGGAAGAAAGTGCAGATCGACGAAATGCAGTTTTGGATTTATGCCAGGAAGAGGAACGACAGACGCGCTTTTTATTGTGAGGCAGTTGCAGGAGAAGTACATGGAGAAGAGGAAGAAGCTGTTTCTTGGGTTTGTTGATCTGGAGGAAGCATTCGATAGGGTTCCACACGAAGTATTGACACGGGCATTGAGGAAGTTAGGAGTGGAGGAATGGTTGATCAGAGTAGTGATGGCAATGTACAAAAGAGCGCGTACAGCTGTAAGAATGAAGGATGGGAACAGTGGTGAGTTTGAGGTGAAGGTGGGAGCGCATCAGGGGTCGGTACTAAGGTCACTACTATTTGTAGCTGTGATGGAGGTGCTGGCTCAGAACGTAAAGGAGGGTTTTTTTTGGGGGGGGGTGGGGGTTTGTTTTTTTGTTTACAGAATCGAGGCTTGTGAAAGAGCTAACATTTATTTCACAAACAAATCTAACAAACAAAATATATAAAAAGAGGGAGCAGTAGACAAGATGGGGAGAGAAGGGGAAGCACACAAACACAACATTTGAGAGCAGGGACATCGGGAGATGTGTGGGAGGGAGAGGGCTTGGGGGGAGGAGGCGTGGGAAGGGGGGGGGGGTGGGAGAAGTATAAAACACAAGGACACCAAGGACTTCCAGCACAGAAGTTGGTATTTCAAAAAAGTGGATTTGGGGTGAAATTAGCAGGGGTAGAAAAGATCAAGGTTTTGGATGGGGGAAGATAAGAGATGGTGGTGAACAGCTGTTTTAAAGACCTGGAGGGAGGAGTGGGATTGAAGAGAGTGAGGGAGTTTGTTCCAGAGGCAGGAGAAAAGAGGAATGAAGGAGTGAAGGTGAGCAGAGTCTTGATTTTGGCAGTTTAACCATAAGAGGGTTGCAGGCAGATCTTGTGCGACCTGCAGGAATATTTGGGGGACAGAGCCCAGAGACAGCTGGGAGGGCAAGGCCGGAGAGGAGTCGGTAGAAGACGGAAAGACCACCAACCTGCCGGCGGTGAGTGAGTGAATGGCCCTTGGAGTTAGCTTCATCGCGGGAGATTCCAATGATTCTGAACGCTTTGGTTTCAACCGCGTGAAGACGAGCTAGGTGTGAGGCAGGAGCACCAGCCCAGAGGGGAGAGTAGTATTCCATTGAGCTGCAGATGAAAGCCTTGTATGTGGTGAGGAGCTCAGGTGTGCCAAGGAAGGACTTCGCACGACGGAGGATGCCCAGTCGGCGGCTGGCTTTGGAGGCCAGATTTGAAATGTGGTTTTCCCAGGAAAGATCATGGCAGATAGTGAGACCCAAAAGCTTGAGTGACATAACGTCGTGGAGAGGTTTGTTGACAAAGTACATGGGAGGGTTGTCCGGACGGTCTTTTCGAAGAGACATAGTGATAGTGTGAGATTTTTCAGGATTGAAATGTTCCACTTGTTTGCCCAGTCTGTGATTTTGTCGAGGTCTGCAGAGAGTGAGGAGGCTGCTGCCTGCCTATCTGAAGGAATAGGTATGGAGTGGCAGAGAGTAGAGTCATCAGCAAAGAGATAGAGAGGATTTTCCAAGAGAGTCAGAGAGATCATTGATGAAGACCAGAAAACGCACAGGGCCCAGAACACTGCCTTGGGGAACTCCAGCCTGAACAGGAAGAGGAGATGAGATAAACCCATTCAGGGCCACACGTTGACTACGACTAGAGAGGAAGTCCGCCAGCCATGCGTGGAGATTTCCATGGATACCAAAGGAGGAGAGTTTGGTGAGCAGAGGGTGGTGCCAGACCGTGAGTCCCAGTGAGTCGCAGAAGTCCTTTGCTGAGGAGCCATGGCTTGTGATAGAGGTACCCACACCCAGCCAACTGGCATGGTGACAATTGAAATCACCACATATGAGGAAGAGAGAGTTGGGATGGGTAGATAGAAGTTGGTCCATATTATCAGACAGCGAGATGTATATGGAGTCATCACTGTTTGGTGGACGGCACAACACACATATGAACAAAAGGTGGGAGCGAAGGGGAAGCCGTAGCCAAAGGTATTCCTGGGGGTGAGGTGGAGAGAGGGCAGTGCAGGGCGAGTGAGGAAGAGTTTTTTTTATAAAGATAGCAACCCCACCTCCAGGACATGGCTCAGGTCTAACCTTCCTGGAGGTGCGAATAACCTGGGATAGATACCAAGGAATCAGAGACACCATGAGGTAGGAAAGTTTCTGTTAAGCAGATCACGTCTGGTTTGTCAGAAGCAACCTGTATGGAGAGATCAGTCAAGTTTGAGCGAAGGCCCCGGATGTTTGAGGTCCATACCGTTAATGAAGAGGAAGGGGGAGTGAAAACATTTTGCTACCTCGGAGACATGTTGAATGTAGAAGGTGGATCAGACTCAGCAACGGTTGCTAGAGTGAGATGTGCATGGAAGAAGTTTCGGGAACTGAGTGGCGTGCTGATGAGGAGGGTAGTGTCGTTGAAGCTGAAGGGAAAGGTGTATGCTGCATGTGTGATAAGTGTTATGATTTATGGGAGCGAGACATAGGTAATGAACGTAGAGCAGCAACGAAGGCTGGAAAGGGTGTAAATGCGAATGGTTCGGTGGATGTGCAGAGTATCGTTGAGAGAGAGGAAGACAAATGATGAATTGCGAAAGATGATGGGAATAGAGCCTGTGATTGATGCTGTGAAGAGAAACAGGTTGAGATGGTTTGGTCATGTGTTGAGGAAGGATGAAAGTGACTGGTTGAGAAGAGTGATGGAAATAAATGTAGAAGGAAGTAGAGGACTATTAATGGTCAGTGCCATGAAACTTTCCAAAGTGCATGTGTGAGACGCTTGGTCTCCTTCAAAATGATGGAGAATGGCATTTTGCATTGACAGATGCAGATTGCAGAAGCAATACAAATGTGCCCACAAATCAGGGAGCTCTTTGTGACCCTCCTACTCTACTCTTTTGAAACCCTGCTGACCCAGTTATGGTCTTCGACCATCACCATATGCACTGGTGGGATGACTTTCTTCCTCGGGTTCCTCAATAAGCAAGCTGATCATCAACTCCTGCGTGCAATGGTATCGCTGGACGTTGAGCATCGCCTTCAACACCACGACAGACAACTTTCTGAGTTTCATCTGCCAAATGTCACAAATGATTTGCGTGCAACAGTGCAAGCAATCAATGGAAATATTGCACAACCACAACTGCCAATGATTATTCAGGAGGAACTTGAACTTGCTTATGATTTTAAAACTTTGAGAAACATTGTAAACCAACGCTTGCATGGCCCAAATGCACTTCTACCCTCTCAACGTGAGGTATATGTATATGACACTGTTATAGTTGCTTTACAGAAAAAGGAACCATTGGCTATCTTCCTGGATGCAAGAGGTGGGACAGGTAAAACCTATACACTGAACACTCTGCTAGCTGCTGCACACACCCTGCACAGTGACAAAATGAATGTTTCTCTAGCTGTTGCCTCAAGTGGTATTGCGGCTACACTTCTGCTGGGTGGACGTACATTTCATTCCAGGTTCAAAGCCCCCATCATGGTCACTGACTCAACAACATTATCAATATCGATATCTCACCAAAGTGTTCTTGCTGACCTAATTCGTAGAGCAAACCTTATTGTATGGGACGAGGCTCCAATGAGTCACAGGCACCTACTTGAGGCACTTGACCACCGTACATTACGAGACATCACCAACCAAGACATACCTTTTGGGGGAAAAGTAATAGTTCTCTGCTGGACACTTTAGACAGGTGCTTCCTGTTATTAAACATGGATCACGTGCCCAGATTGTCAATGCCTCTCTGAAATATTCTCTGTGTTGTGGCAACATTTCAAGATATTCCACCTTACCGAGAATATGCGTGTGCTTATGAATGGACATTGGACATTATAAAAAATCGAGGGAGTTTGATCGTTGGCTACTACAACTTGGCAACGGACAGCTACCCTACAACAATGAGGCATGCATTGAAATACCAGAGGAAATGTGCATGCAAATTGACAGCACCTCACGTGAAACAATCAAGTAGATCCATGAGTGAAGTCATTGACTGGGTCTTTCCTGACTTTCACCGACACCACACAGATCATAAGTGGATGGCAGATCGTGCAATATTAGCACCAAATAACACATTGGTGGATACCATCAACGAGGTCATGTCAGATACATTTCCTGGAACACCAACACTTTGTCAAAGTGCAGACAAGACGGTAAATGATGATGATGATGACGATGCCACACGTTTGCCAACTGAATATCTCAATTCCCTTAACATTGCCGGAATGCCACCTCATCAACTCTCACTCAAGGATGGCATGCCGTTAATCTTGCTCCGCAACCTCAACGCGAAGCCAGGACTCTGCAATTAAATGGGACACGGTTAATCGTGAAAGAAGTTATCTGTGGCCGCCTCCTAAAGGCTATTATTGCTAATGGTGACAATGCAGGTCGCAGTGTGTTTATCCCTCGCATCACTCTTCAACCTACAGATGGGATTTTCCCATTCCATTGGCAACGACGTCAGTTCCCAGTGAGAATTGCCTTTGCCATGACCATAAACAAGAGTCAGGGGCAGAGTTTGTCTAGGGTGTGCTTGTGGCTAGAACAACCGGTCTTCACATATGGTCAACTGTATGTAGGATCA
>NC_136272.1:54347058-54407058 GCF_964187855.1 Myxine glutinosa
TTAGAGATAGATTAAATCCCCCAGAATTAGAGATAGATTCATTCCCCCGCAACTAGAGATAGATTAAATCCCCCAGAATTACAGATAGATTAAATCCCCCAGAATTAGAGACAGATTAAATCTCCCAGAATTAGAGATAGATTAAATCCCCCAGAATTAGAGAAAGATTAAATCCCACATAATTAGAGAAAGATTAATTACCCCAGAATTAGAGATAGATTAAATCCCCCAGAATTAGAGATAGATTAAATCCCCCAGAATTAGAGATAGATTAAATCCCCCAGAATTAGAGATAGATTAAATCCCCCAGAATTAGAGAAAGATTAAATCCCACATAATTAGAGAAAGATTAATTACCCCAGAATTAGAGATAGATTAAATCCCCCAGAATTAGAGATAGATTAAATCCCCCAGAATTAGAGATAGATTTAATCTCCCAGAATTAGAGATAGATTAAATCGCCCAGAATTAGAAATTGATTCATTCCCCTGTAATTAGAGATAGATTAAATCCCCCAGAATTAGAGATCGATTAAATCCCCCAGAATTAGAGATAGATTAAATCTCCCAGAATTAGAGATAGATTAAATCCCCCAGAATTAGAGAAAGATTAAATCCCACATAATTAGAGAAAGATGAATTACCCCAGAATTAGAGATAGATGAAATCCCCCAGAATTAGAGATAGATTAAATCCCCCAGAATTAGAGAGATTAAATCCCACATAATTAGAGAAAGATGAATTACCCCAGAATTAGAGATAGATTAATTACCCCAGAATTAGAGATAGATTAAATCCCACATAATTGGAGAAAGATGAATTTCCCCAGAATTAGAGATAGATTAAATCTCCCAGAATTAGAGATAGATTAAATCCCACATAATTAGAGAAAGATTAAATCTCCCAGAATTAGAGATAGATTAAATCCCTCATAATTAGAGAAAGATGAATTACCCCAGAATTAGAGAAAGATTAATTACCCCAGAATTAGAGATAGATTAAATCTCCCAGAATTAGAGATAGATTAAATCCCCCAGAATTAAATCCCCCAGATTAAATCCCCCAGAATTAGAGATAGATTAAGTGCCCCAGAATAAATCCCCAGAATTAATTCCCCCACAATTAGAGATAGATTAAATCCCCAGAATTAAAGAAAGATTAAATACCCCAGAATTAGAGAAAGACTAAATCCCCCAGAATTAGAGAAAGATTCAATCCCCCCAGAATTAGAGAAAGATTAAATTCCCCAGAAGGAGAGATAGATTAAATCACCCAGAATTAGAGAAAGATTAAATCCCCCAGAATTAGAGATAGATTAAATCCCCCAGAATTAAATCCCCCAGATTAAATCCCCCAGAATTAGACATAGATTAAATCTCCCAGAATTAGAGTTAGATTAAATCCCCCAGAATTAGAGAAAGATTAAATCCCACATAATTAGAGAAAGATTAATTACCCCAGAATTAGAGATAGATTAAATCTCCCAGAATTAGAGATATATTAAATCCCCCAGAATTAAATCCCCCAGATTAAATCCCCCAGAATTAGAGATAGATTAAATCCCCCAGAATTAATTCCCCCACAATTATAGATATATTAAATCCCCCAGAATTAAAGAAAGATTAAATCCCCCAGAATTAGAGAAAGACTAAAGCCCCCAGAATTAGAGAAAGATTCAATCCCCCCAGAATTAGAGAAAGATTAAATTCCCCAGAAGTAGAGATAGATGAAATCCCCCAGAATTAGAGAGACGAAATCCCCCAGAATTAGAGAAATATTAAATCCTCCAGAATTAGAGACAGATTAAATCCCCAGAATTAGTGAAAGATTAATTCCCCCACAATTAGACATAGATTAAATGCCCCCGAATTAGAGATAGATTCATTCCCCCACAATTAGAGATAGATTAAATCCCCCAAAATTAGAGATAGATTAAATCCCCCAAAATTAGAGATAGATTAAATCCTCCAGAATTAAATCCCCCAGATTAAATCCCCCAGAATTAGAGATAGATTAAATCCCCCAGAATTAATTCCCCCAAAATTAGAGATAGATTAATTCCCTCAGAATTAGGAGACAGATTAAATCCCCTAGAATTAGAGAAAGATGAATTCCCCCACAATTAGAGAAGATTACATCCCCCAGAATTAGAGATAGATTCATTCCCCCGCAACTAGAGATAGATTAAATCCCCCAGAATTACAGATAGATTAAATCCCCCAGAATTAGAGACAGATTAAATCCCCCAGAATTAGAGATAGATTAAATCCCCCAGAATTAGAGAAAGATTAAATCCCACATAATTAGAGAAAGATTAAATCCCCCAGAATTAGAGATCGATTAAATCCCCCAGAATTAGAGATAGATTAAATTCCCCAGAATTAGAGATAGATTAAATCCCCCAGAATTAGAGATAGATTAAATCCCTCAGAATTAGAGATAGATTAAATCTCCCAGAATTAGAGATAGATTAAATCCCCCAGAATTAGAAATAGATTCATTCCCCTGCAATTAGAGAAAGATTAATTACCCCAGAATTAGAGATAGATTAAATCCTCCAGAATTAGAGATAGATTAAATCCCCCAGAATTGCAGATAGATTAAATCCCCCAGAATTAGAGAAAGATTAAATCCCACATAATTAGAGGTAGATTAAATACCCCAGAATTAGAGATCGATTAAATCCCCCAGAATTAGAGATAGATTAAATCTCCCAGAATTAGAGATATTTAGATCGGACGAACCGATCGAACCCATCTATGAGACTATGGACTCTCCCGACGCTCCCATCGCCGAAAGTCTACCGACCCTCCCCTCACCGAGTCTACCAGGGCCCGACGACTTGGCGTTACACCCTTCGTCACCCGACCCTGGTTGACACCGCTAGGGGCGCGACTATAAGACCCGCTGCTGCGGACGGTGCTCCGAGACTTCTCCTGTGACACGTTACATCTGGTAGACTCGCTAACGGTACGCCAGCATAGAATATTCAGCTTGCTTACATTGCTTACATTGAATGTTATGAATGGTCCCATGTGATGCCATATCTTATGCTTATTGCATTTCCTGCATTACAGGATGATGTCATGATCTAAATGGAATTAAACCAGAAGTTGGACTAAAGTTGTGTGGACCTGATTGGTTTTCCACAACACTCAGGTGGATCGACGACAACCGTTGACTACCTGATGGTGCGTAGGCGAGATATGGGGCACCTCCGGGACACAAAGGTGATCCCGGGGGAGGAGGCTGTTTCACAGCACCACTTGGTTGTCTGCGACATGAGGGTGAAAGGTGCGAGGAGAGCTCGGCGGGTGAAGTACCAACCGAGAATGAAGGTGTGGAGGTTGAAAGAGGTGCCAGTAAGGGAGGCATTAAAAGAGAGGCTGAGTAGGGTAGAGGCTGATGTGGTTGAGCTTGAAAGTGATTGGATGTCAATGAAAGATAGTCTGTTGGGAGCCGGTGGTGAGGTATGTGGATGGACAAAAGGACCACCGAGGCACTTGGGAACATGGTGGTGGGATGATGAAGTTGGAAAGAGGATTGACGAGAAGAGGAAGAAGTTCAAGGAGTGGCAGAAGGCGAAGGGTACGGGAGCAGAAAAAGCAGAGCATGAAAGTTATAAGGCAGTCAAGAAGGCTGCAAAGAAAGAGGTAGCAAAGGCTATAAGGCAGCCAAGAAGGCTGCAAAGAAAGAGGTAGCAAAGGCACAGGAGGCATGCAGGAAAATGTTCGGAGAACGCTTGGATTCGGAAGAGGGTCAGAGAGCGGTATTCAGGATTGCAAAGCAGATAGCGAAAGAGAGGTGTGATGTGATGGGGGTGAGTTGCTTGGGACAAATCGTTGTGGACCCAGATGGAATTAAAGGAAGACGGAAGAGATGTATGGAAATGCTGTTGAATGCAGAGAATGAATGGCATGGCAACATAGAGAGTAACCCAGTTTTAGGACCGGCAGAGAAGATAACTGAGAAGGAAGTTGAGGAAGCGATAAAAGCAATGAAGAGTAGAAAAGCAGGAGGGCTGACGGGAGTTGTGGGAGATGTGTTGAAGGCAGCAGGAAGTTGGGGTGTGAAGAGAATGACAGAGATCTGTAATCTGGTGGTGAAAGAAGGCCGCATTCCAGTGGATTGGGAACTGAGTACCCTCGTCCCTCTATACAAGGGGAAAGGTGACCCTCTGGAGTGTGGCTCGTACCGAGCGATAAAGTTATTGGAGCATGGAATGAAGGTATTGGAAAGGGTGTTGGAGAGGAGGATAAGGAAGAAAGTGCAGATCGACGAAATGCAGTTTTGGATTTATGCCAGGAAGAGGAACGACAGACGCGCTTTTTATTGTGAGGCAGTTGCAGGAGAAGTACATGGAGAAGAGGAAGAAGCTGTTTCTTGGGTTTGTTGATCTGGAGGAAGCATTCGATAGGGTTCCACACGAAGTATTGACACGGGCATTGAGGAAGTTAGGAGTGGAGGAATGGTTGATCAGAGTAGTGATGGCAATGTACAAAAGAGCGCGTACAGCTGTAAGGATGAAGGATGGGAACAGTGGTGAGTTTGAGGTGAAGGTGGGAGCGCATCAGGGGTCGGTACTAAGGTCACTACTATTTGTAGCTGTGATGGAGGTGCTGGCTCAGAACGTAAAGGAGGGGTTTTTTTGGGGGGGGTGGGGGTTTGTTTTTTTGTTTACAGAATCGAGGCTTGTGAAAGAGCTAACATTTATTTCACAAACAAATCTAACAAACAAAATATATAAAAAGAGGGAGCAGTAGACAAGATGGGGAGAGAAGGGGAAGCACACAAACACAACATTTGAGAGCAGGGACATCGGGAGATGTGTGGGAGGGAGAGGGCTTGGGGGGAGGAGGCGTGGGAAGGGGGGGGGGGGGTGGGAGAAGTATAAAACACAAGTACACCAAGGACTTCCAGCACAGAAGTTGGTATTTCAAAAAAGTGGATTTGGGGTGAAATTAGCAGGGGTAGAAAAGATCAAGGTTTTGGATGGGGGAAGATAAGAGATGGTGGTGAACAGCTGTTTTAAAGACCTGGAGGGAGGAGTGGGATTGAAGAGAGTGAGGGAGTTTGTTCCAGAGGCAGGAGAAAAGAGGAATGAAGGAGTGAAGGTGAGCAGAGTCTTGATTTTGGCAGTTTAACCATAAGAGGGTTGCAGGCAGATCTTGTGCGACCTGCAGGAATATTTGGGGGACAGAGCCCAGAGACAGCTGGGAGGGCAAGGCCGGAGAGGAGTCGGTAGAAGACGGAAAGACCACCAACCTGCCGGCGGTGAGTGAGTGAATGGCCCTTGGAGTTAGCTTCATCGCGGGAGATTCCAATGATTCTGAACGCTTTGGTTTCAACCGCGTGAAGACGAGCTAGGTGTGAGGCAGGAGCACCAGCCCAGAGGGGAGTGTAGTATTCCATTGAGCTGCAGATGAAAGCCTTGTATGTGGTGAGGAGCTCAGGTGTGCCAAGGAAGGACTTCGCACGACGGAGGATGCCCAGTCGGCGGCTGGCTTTGGAGGCCAGATTTGAAATGTGGTTTTCCCAGGAAAGATCATGGCAGATAGTGAGACCCAAAAGCTTGAGTGACATAACGTCGTGGAGAAGTTTGTTGACAAAGTACATGGGAGGGTTGTCCGGACGGTCTTTTCGAAGAGACATAGTGATAGTGTGAGATTTTTCAGGATTGAAATGTTCCACTTGTTTGCCCAGTCTGTGATTTTGTCGAGGTCTGCAGAGAGTGAGGAGGCTGCTGCCTGCCTATCTGAAGGAATAGGTATGGAGTGGCAGAGAGTAGAGTCATCAGCAAAGAGATAGAGAGGATTTTCCAAGAGAGTCAGAGAGATCATTGATGAAGACCAGAAAACGCACAGGGCCCAGAACACTGCCTTGGGGAACTCCAGCCTGAACAGGAAGAGGAGATGAGATAAACCCATTCAGGGCCACACGTTGACTACGACTAGAGAGGAAGTCCGCCAGCCATGCGTGGAGATTTCCATGGATACCAAAGGAGGAGAGTTTGGTGAGCAGAGGGTGGTGCCAGACCGTGAGTCCCAGTGAGTCGCAGAAGTCCTTTGCTGAGGAGCCATGGCTTGTGATAGAGGTACCCACACCCAGCCAACTGGCATGGTGACAATTGAAATCACCACATATGAGGAAGAGAGAGTTGGGATGGGTAGATAGAAGTTGGTCCATATTATCAGACAGCGAGATGTATATGGAGTCATCACTGTTTGGTGGACGGCACAACACACATATGAACAAAAGGTGGGAGCGAAGGGGAAGCCGTAGCCAAAGGTATTCCTGGGGGTGAGGTGGAGAGAGGGCAGTGCAGGGCGAGTGAGGAAGAGTTTTTTTTATAAAGATAGCAACCCCACCTCCAGGACATGGCTCAGGTCTAACCTTCCTGGAGGTGCGAATAACCTGGGATAGATACCAAGGAATCAGAGACACCATGAGGTAGGAAAGTTTCTGTTAAGCAGATCACGTCTGGTTTGTCAGAAGCAACCTGTATGGAGAGATCAGTCAAGTTTGAGCGAAGGCCCCGGATGTTTGAGGTCCATACCGTTAATGAAGAGGAAGGGGGAGTGAAAACATTTTGCTACCTCGGAGACATGTTGAATGTAGAAGGTGGATCAGACTCAGCAACGGTTGCTAGAGTGAGATGTGCATGGAAGAAGTTTCGGGAACTGAGTGGCGTGCTGATGAGGAGGGTAGTGTCGTTGAAGCTGAAGGGAAAGGTGTATGCTGCATGTGTGATAAGTGTTATGATTTATGGGAGCGAGACATAGGTAATGAACGTAGAGCAGCAACGAAGGCTGGAAAGGGTGTAAATGGGAATGGTTCGGTGGATGTGCAGAGTATCGTTGAGAGAGAGGAAGACAAATGATGAATTGCGAAAGATGATGGGAATAGAGCCTGTGATTGATGCTGTGAAGAGAAACAGGTTGAGATGGTTTGGTCATGTGTTGAGGAAGGATGAAAGTGACTGGTTGAGAAGAGTGATGGAAATAAATGTAGAAGGAAGTAGAGGACTATTAATGGTCAGTGCCATGAAACTTTCCAAAGTGCATGTGTGAGACGCTTGGTCTCCTTCAAAATGATGGAGAATGGCATTTTGCATTGACAGATGCAGATTGCAGAAGCAATACAAATGTGCCCACAAATCAGGGAGCTCTTTGTGACCCTCCTACTCTACTCTTTTGAAACCCTGCTGACCCAGTTATGGTCTTCGACCATCACCATATGCACTGGTGGGATGACTTTCTTCCTCGGGTTCCTCAATAAGCAAGCTGATCATCAACTCCTGCGTGCAATGGTATCGCTGGACGTTGAGCATCGCCTTCAACACCACGACAGACAACTTTCTGAGTTTCATCTGCCAAATGTCACAAATGATTTGCGTGCAACAGTGCAAGCAATCAATGGAAATATTGCACAACCACAACTGCCAATGATTATTCAGGAGGAACTTGAACTTGCTTATGATTTTAAAACTTTGAGAAACATTGTAAACCAACGCTTGCATGGCCCAAATGCACTTCTACCCTCTCAACGTGAGGTATATGTATATGACACTGTTATAGTTGCTTTACAGAAAAAGGAACCATTGGCTATCTTCCTGGATGCAAGAGGTGGGACAGGTAAAACCTATACACTGAACACTCTGCTAGCTGCTGCACACACCCTGCACAGTGACAAAATGAATGTTTCTCTAGCTGTTGCCTCAAGTGGTATTGCGGCTACACTTCTGCTGGGTGGACGTACATTTCATTCCAGGTTCAAAGCCCCCATCATGGTCACTGACTCAACAACATTATCAATATCGATATCTCACCAAAGTGTTCTTGCTGACCTAATTCGTAGAGCAAACCTTATTGTATGGGACGAGGCTCCAATGAGTCACAGGCACCTACTTGAGGCACTTGACCACCGTACATTACGAGACATCACCAACCAAGACATACCTTTTGGGGGAAAAGTAATAGTTCTCTGCTGGACACTTTAGACAGGTGCTTCCTGTTATTAAACATGGATCACGTGCCCAGATTGTCAATGCCTCTCTGAAATATTCTCTGTGTTGTGGCAACATTTCAAGATATTCCACCTTACCGAGAATATGCGTGTGCTTATGAATGGACATTGGACATTATAAAAAATCGAGGGAGTTTGATCGTTGGCTACTACAACTTGGCAACGGACAGCTACCCTACAACAATGAGGCATGCATTGAAATACCAGAGGAAATGTGCATGCAAATTGACAGCACCTCACGTGAAACAATCAAGTAGATCCATGAGTGAAGTCATTGACTGGGTCTTTCCTGACTTTCACCGACACCACACAGATCATAAGTGGATGGCAGATCGTGCAATATTAGCACCAAATAACACATTGGTGGATACCATCAACGAGGTCATGTCAGATACATTTCCTGGAACACCAACACTTTGTCAAAGTGCAGACAAGACGGTAAATGATGATGATGATGACGATGCCACACGTTTGCCAACTGAATATCTCAATTCCCTTAACATTGCCGGAATGCCACCTCATCAACTCTCACTCAAGGATGGCATGCCGTTAATCTTGCTCCGCAACCTCAACGCGAAGCCAGGACTCTGCAATTAAATGGGACACGGTTAATCGTGAAAGAAGTTATCTGTGGCCGCCTCCTAAAGGCTATTATTGCTAATGGTGACAATGCAGGTCGCAGTGTGTTTATCCCTCGCATCACTCTTCAACCTACAGATGGGATTTTCCCATTCCATTGGCAACGACGTCAGTTCCCAGTGAGAATTGCCTTTGCCATGACCATAAACAAGAGTCAGGGGCAGAGTTTGTCTAGGGTGTGCTTGTGGCTAGAACAACCGGTCTTCACATATGGTCAACTGTATGTAGGATCATGACGCGTTGGCCACCCTGACAATATTCGTTTCGCTATCAAGCAGTTGCCTCACCTTCCAAGAACTGCGACATGTTGTTGTATTGTTTACAGTGAAGTGTTATCACTATCCTGAACTTAAATTGCTTATAAAGATGTAACATCACTGATATTACAAATAAATTTGAGCAGAAGAAATGTTTGCATTATCATTGGCTTAAATCATGACGACACAACAACTCATATAGTCATTATCCTAAGTTCAAACAAACTTGTGCCTCTGCAGCGATGTATAGTGAGGCAAGCACAGCATCCCGATCCACGCTATTCGATTTATGTCAACATATTTTATCTATCTTTTATATATATATATATATATATATATATATATATATATATATATATATATATATATATATATATATATATATATATATATATATTGTTGTGGATATGAGAATGTTTTTTTTATTTTATTGTTGTGGTAAAATGTTGTTGTAAAAGGTTGTTGTAAAATATCACCCCTCCTCCCTCCGTTTGTGGTTGTATAAAGGTCAAAGGGCGTTCCCGTAGTTAGTCCATAAAACATACATGCAGGACACGATATATCTTTTTTGACAGTTATATCCTTATTATGTGTATTAGTGTAAGGCTGTGTCTTCCATTAATTGAAATACTCCATTGCACCAGTGAAAGAGAATAGATCCCCTTTCCTTCCCATCCCCAAAATCTCCCTTTCCTTCCCATCCCCAAAACCTCCATTTCCATATTACATCCCCTCTCGTCACTGCTGAGCCCTCGATTCCCAATCACCTCCCCTCCAATAACCGCCATTGACCATGTGCTTTGAGTCGGAGAAGAAAGGCGTGTCTCCACCTCGTCAGAGGGGAGGAGGGGCGCGCCCGCCCGTCGTCATCCAGGGCGGAGCCCGAGGGTCGCGCGACCAACCAGGGCCGAGGTGAGCACCCCGATGGGCGTGTCCAAAACGCCGGCGGCGTAATCGCTGGAGGCGCTATAAAAGGCGCAAACGGAAGTGGTCACAGTGAGTTGGTCGGAGATGCACTTTGAGTTGGTCACAAGGAGTTGGTCTGAGTCGGTTGCCAGAGGAGGGTCAGTGGTTGCGTTGGTTGCGGTGGTAAGGAGTCGGTGGTCAGTTGGTTGCGGTGAGGAGTCGGTGGTGAGGAGTGAGAGAAACAAGAAAGAGTTGAGGGTTTGGACCAGACGAGTGGGACAAGGCCTGGCAAAGCACGCGACGTAAACAGCAGCCAAAACAGCAGCGTGGGGCCTGGCCTGAACGGCGGCTGCTAAACGCGCCGGTTGTGCTGCGGGACCCCCTTGGACCTCCCTCTCCCTCCAGCCATCCACATCCTGCCATTACTGCAATTCCCCGCTTGAGTCAGTGTCTTTTGTTTGTTCTGTCCTGGGTTAATTAAGCTGTATAAGTTAATAATTGCACTGTGTCTCTAATCCTTCTGTATATTATTTTATTATCTTTCCTTCTCCTTGGTTACTTTGAGCATGTAAATAGTAGGAATAAATTTAGTGGTATTTCCAACCTTTTTGTCTTCTGCTTCTTCTTCTTCACATCCGTGTCGCCTTTGTCTTTTCCCTATTGACTAGCTGTGGTGCCATCCGGCCAAAGTCCTGGGTGAATCGGGTGAGTCAGGGATCCTGTTAGGTCGCGGCAATACCAAACTGCTCGGTAACTAACATCTTAAACCGCGATCAGTAACAATATATATATATATATATATATATATATATATATATATATATATATATATATATATATATATATATATATATATACATACATACAGGGGGCTGCAAAAGTAGGTATACAGTTATGAAGAAAAAAAACGTGCGCACAAAACGTATTTTATTGATTATACAAGCATATCAATAATAACATATCAATAATAAACATATCAATAATAAACATATTAATCCCTCAAATGTCCCTCAAAACTATTTCCCTCAAAATCCCTCAAAACTATTATAATACTGGTAATACTGGTATAATCCTTACTGTATACCTACTTTTGCAGCCCCCTGTATATATATATATATATATATATATATATATATATATATATATATATATATATATATATATATATATATATACACACACAGCATATCTATAAATATATCTGTGCAGTGTCTTGTCACTTGTCTTGTCTTGTCACTGAATTACTACCTCAAACTTTTGTAAAATCGTACGAAACTTCGGGTATGAACCTATCTCTCCTGTGTGTGTCTTCAAGGGTCTTTGTTTTGAAATTTTTTGAAAAAACAACTTTTGTTGAAAAACAAAAATTGAAAAAGATGTATTTTTTCAACTTAAGTATTCAACTTCAATTGTTTATGAAATGTAATATCACGTATATGACAAAAACATTTATGCAAAATAATTGTTTGTTATGATTGGTGTCCACCATGACAAAACAGCAACTCAGGCACACTTGGTCATCGATTTATATATCTACATATCTGGGCAGTATCTGTGTTGTCACTGAACTACTCCCTGAAACTTTTGTTTCCGTGGTTGTGAAGTGTTTTTAATAACGTGGTGGTGGTTTTGAATCATGTGGTGGTGAGGTGTTTTGAATTACGTGGTGGTGAGGTGTTTTGAATTATGTGGTGGTGAGGTGTTTTGAATTACGTGGTGGTGACTGGTGAGGTGTTTTTAATTACTTGGTGGTGAGGTGTTTTGAATTAAGTGGTGGTGACTGGTGAGGTGTTTTTAATTACTTGGTGGTGAGGTGTGTTTAATTACGTGGTGGTGAGGTGTTTTGAATTAGTTGGTGGTGAGGTGTTTTAAATTAGGTGGTGGTGGTGAGGTGTTTTGAATGACTTGGTATTGAGGTGTTTTTAATTATGTGGTGGTGAGGTCTTTTGAATTACGTGGTCGTGAGAGGTTTTGAATTACGTGGTGGTGAGGTGTTTTGAATTAGTTGGTGGTGAGGTGTTTTAAATTAGGTGGTGGTGAGGTGTTTTGAATGACTTGGTATTGAGGTGTTTTTAATTATGTGGTGGTGAGGTCTTTTGAATTACGTGGTCGTGAGGGGTTTTGAATTACGTGGTGGTGAGGTGTTTTGAATTAGTTGGTGGTGAGGTGTTTTGAATTAGTTGGTGGTGAGGTGTTTTAAATTAGGTGGTGGTGAGGTGTTTTGAATGACTTGGTATTGAGGTGTTTTTAATTATGTGATGGTGAGGTCTTCTAAATTACGTGGTCGTGAGGGGTTTTGAATAACGTGGTGGTGAGGTGTTTTGAATTAGGTGGGGGTGAGGTGTTTTGAATTAGGTGGGGGTGAGGTGTTTTGAATTAGGTGGGGGTGAGGTGTTTTGAATTAGGTGGGGGTGAGGTGTTTTGAATTAGGTGGGGGTGAGATGTTTTAAATTACGTGGGGGTGAGGTGTTTTGAATTACGTGGTGATGAGGTGTTTTGAATTACATGTGGATGAGGTGTTTTTAATGATGTGGTGGTGAGGTGTTTTGAATTACGTGGTCGTGAGGGGTTTTGAATTACGTGATGTGTTTTGAATTACATGTGGATGAGGTGTTTTTAATTATGTGGTGGTGAGGTGTTTTGAATTACGTGGTCGTGAGGGCTTTTGAATTACGTGGTGGTGAGGTGTTTTGAATGACGTGGGGGTGAGGTGTTTTGAATTACATGGTGGTGAGGTGTTTTGAATGATGTGGTGGTGAGGTTTTTTGAATTACGTGGTGGTGACGTGTTTTAAATTACTTGGTGATGAGGTGTTTAAATTAGGTGGGAGTGAGGTGTTTCAAATTATGTGGTGGTGAGGTGTTTTAAATTATGTGGTGGTGAGGTGTTTTAAATGACGTGGTGGTGAGGTGTAATCGTCCCAAACTTCCAGTCTGCAACTACCCCTCCCCGATGTATGTGCTGAGGGGTTCTTTCTTGAAAAAAAACATTCAACCGAAATTGCCTATAAAAATGTAATATCACAAACACAACAAATACATTTGTGCAAAATAATTGTTTGTATTATGATTGGTGTAAATCATGACAACACAGCAACTCAGGTGCAGTCATTATCCTCAGCTAAAATAAGAGCCTGTTCCTCAGTAACGACACTCGGCGAGCCGAGCCAAGCTAGTATATATATACTAGTGGGGTCACCCGTGGGAATCCCACGGGCATGGACGTGTGTGACATTTCGACATATTGAGTTGGATGCTGCACCTGTTTCACAATAACACACACACACACACACACACACACACACACCTCGTTTTTTCATTTCTGTATCTCACAATTCGGTCTCTCTCTTATTCACACACACACACACACACACACACACACACACACACACACACACACACACGTACACCGACACACATATACACATACACATACACACACATATATATACACACATACACATACACACACACACACACATGCACGCACACGTACACACACATGTACACCGACACATGCATATACACATACACACATATACACATACACATATGGATACACACACATACACATATACACACACAGACACATACACACACACAGACACATACACACACACAGACACACACACACACATGCATACACATACACACACACATGCATACACATATACATACATACACACACACGTACACACACATGTACACCCACACACATATATATATATATATATATATATATATATATATATATATATATGTGAAGAACCGCAGCTCTTCGTTTGGTGAAGAAGTCCAAAAATAGCCTGAAAAATGACGCAGCTTTTTATTAAAACCAACTTATACAGATCCGGAGGAGACAGACATCTACAGCAAGCTACAGCAAGAACATGCCAAGTCAAGTCTTCCTGAAAACACATTGATTCCCAGTCCATTTATATAGGGACACGTTTTATCAGGAAATCTCCGAGGGAACAAACAAAACTGGGAGAGGTTCCTCCCCGGTGTGCCAAGCCCCCACCGTCATCCCTGTCATTCGGGGGAGTCAGCCCTTCCTTATCATTCGGACCAAATGTTTCTCTGGGCTCCGAGAAAACAGAAATGTAACTAACAATGAGAAGAGGGCATGCTTGGCCAAACAAACCCATACATTTTATGGGTTTGTTTACATGAGTAATTCAAAGCATGTTTATACAGAGTCATGCGTTGCTGTGATTAAAACAAAATATATATGGTTAACGATAGGTTATGTCATTCTATTAGCATTACGCCAAAACACGCGCATGTGGGCGTGGTTTTACGACCAGCCTCGTAAAAAGCACACGTATACAATTTGTCCAGCATGACCTCAGCGAGCCTTTCCTCATCCAAAACTAAAACGAAGCAAAAACCCTTTATTAACTTTATGAAAATAAACAGCATTTAAATCATAACACATTAGCAACCAACGTCTATAACTGAACTTTAGGCAATAACAAATCTACTACTTGACATTCCTTCCTCTTGTCTCGTCGAGACAAAGTATCTTAAGAGACAACGTGCCACATCGGGCCTTATTGAAAAATAATTGTGTAATGCGGGTATTGAAAAAATAATTGTGTAATGCGGGTATCTCCCAAGGGCATATCGTGCGCCCAAAGCGCCTCGCCCGTGCATTTGGCGAACGTGTCATGTGGTGCGTGCTTGGAGCCTGAGGGCTCAGAACATGAAAGTCCATTAACGTTTCGGATCCACAACGAAAGTGTCTGGTCCAGATGAGGTTCTGCTCCGCCAGAGGGCCACCACCTCCCCTGCGGAACTTGCTCCCCCCACCCTTTGCAGACCCAGTCCTTGCAGATCTTCGAAGTTAATCAACGATCATGCCCATGAGGTCCCTCACGTGCTGCTGTTCTGGGGAATACAAAATGTCGTCAGTATCTTGTGTCTCAATTTCCTGATCAGGGTACAGAGCGTAAAAATCCGATTCACTTGAAGCATTTGAACTTAAAACATTTGGAGAAAAGAGAGGAACTTCCTTTTGTCAAAGTCTCCCTTGGGCGCCTGGTCGGCTTGCGGGTCTAGGATATCCACGTCGGGTCCCTCGACCGCCAGACCCAGTGTCGCAATCAGATCCATAGTTGGGTTGAAAGGGGGCGTGCAGCTGTCAGCTTGTAATACATAAGCAGCGTTAGCCAGTACACGCAAGGGGTTTATAGCACAAGTATCACAGTCATCACATACACCGTTACAGGCAGCAGCCAGTTCCCACATGGGATCCGCACAAGTATCACAGTCATTACAAAATTCAATGCAATTTTCTGGAGCGCCGGTCGCAACTGCCTTGTTGAAGGACCCGTTCAGGTCGACGGCCTCTGTGGTCAGAGCCATAGTCGTTGTCGGCGGCTTCTTCACTTTCCATCCTGTAAAATACTTTCTCATACAGAGGAGGACTAGAGATTTCATTAGTGCCCCCCAAATTACTACCCCGATTATCACAGCCAGTGCGGTCAATAACCACTTCACTATGGTGCCCGTCCATCCCTGGAACCAGTCAGTGAGCCAGCTAAATGTATAAGAATTTTCGCGCGCGATCCGATCGATCGTCAGGGCGTGGCTAGTTTCCCTTAGTCTCACTTCTGCATCACCATTGTACGCATGTGAATTACCGTGTCCAATAGTATGTCATGAGCCGTAGCGGTGTCGTTTGCCACCTTTTCTAGGGCCAAAGCCAATTTATCTATCCGGAAACTATCCATGACTGTGCCCGCTCCTGGGAAGAAGAAACCAAACACCTTTTCCCATAGACTCCCGTGTAGTTTAGTGGTTCCATCTTCGTTCATGACTGACCTCTTATAACGCCTGTCCAAGGACTTTGGGTCTAGCTCATCCAGTATCTCAACGTCAGGAAGGACTGAACCCAGATAACATGTGCCCCCCCAATTATTTGGTAAATAGGGGTAAGCCTTGTCGCCGCATATAAACATTGTCCCATGGGGTGGGACCAGGTGGGTGGGTAAGCACTGGAGTCCCTTTACCACCCCATTAATCCTACTAACCCCCCTAGAGAATGTTATAGCCGTTATGTTGTGGTTGTGTTTATCTTGCAGTACTATTCGTAATGTAATCCCCGAGCTCCCTTGTCCCAGCTTCCCGGGGAGAGTGTAGGCGCATTCTGATTCTCCCATACGCAAGTGGCCGGAACCCTGGAGGCAGACCGTCCCTTTCTGTGGTTTGACCCAGACGGGGGCAGGCCTCTCGGCCACATGGGCAATCATTGACGGGCGATAATTAAATTGTCGATTGCAACTCTTGCCGTTGTCAACCCCTTCTCTTTCCAGCGTGGTGACTAAACATGGGGAATCGATAGGTTGTGAGCAGAGGTCATTGAGGGACAGAGGTAGCACTATCATGTGTATTCCTGTGGTGCCTGCTTGGGGAAAGCGCATGCACGACCAGCAGTGTGTCCTATTTTGAATTGTTGCCACCTCCCTGGCCACTTTCCAATATGTGTTTTCACCCTTCTTTGGGGCCTTATCCTGGGGTTGCGGCGTGAGTATGTATTTGATGCATGGTATGTAGTTCTTTTCGCCACCGGCCGCGCCAGGGGTCCAGACGCTGCACCGGACCTGCATAGTCATGCCTTTCTCTAGGCGCGTGCGTGTTTGTAGCTTAAAATCAGGGGTTCCCCATTTGTATCCTGGTTGGGCCAAGGTCTTAATGCTAGCTTGCCCGTCTTCCCGGAACTCTCGTTGCTTTTGTAGTACCATGCCAACGCGTCCAGGCCCTGCCGACAGTGCTAGCCAATTTATGTTCACCCAATTTGTGTGCAGGGCTTTCTGTTCGAAACATGGTAGTGATACTCTTTGTCCCCATGTTACGGTGAGGTGTCGGGTTTCGTTTTCGCATCTATTGGAATCGGAGTTTCCCCTAGCTGCTGTCGCTATCAATAGTATTGTACCTATGATTAGGCCCATCCTTACTGTGGTTGCTGTGGTGTAGTGTCTGGTGCTTGTATGGCCAACTTACAGTGCGTGGCGTGGATCCACGAGGTCTTGCCCTCGCAAAAGACTGCCGTTGGTGTAGTCAGCAACACCTGGACTGGTCCCTTTCCACCTTGGTTCCAAGGCGTTCTTGCAGGTGAAGTGCTCCACGAACACCTGGTCTTTTTCCTCTGGTGGAACACCTGGTCCACAAGTCTCCTGGGAACGCCTGGTCTACAGGTCTCCAATTCATAGATTCAATTCATTCAATTCATAGTTTCATAGAACACCTTTTCTCCAATTTCCTAATCCACTTTTTTTCAAGTGGATCCAATTTTATCCAATATTCAATTTTTAAATTCAATCCCATTTAATCCAGTCCAATTCAAATTAAATTCAATCCTTCTCTCAGCATCCCATTACCTGTTTCCTGATTGCTGGAATAAAAATAAACGAAAATTACTTCAGCGAGAGTTTCAACTAGAATTAACACAAACAAACCACCATTAACCTCCATTAACACAAACAAACCACCATTAACCTCCATTAACCTCCCCCTATTATTTATTTATTTTCACGAATAAACAAATAATAGAAATAACCTGGTCTACTTCCAATTTCAATTCTGGTCAGTTCTGGTGTCTGGTCACACACAATGTTTTCCTCACCCACTGTGATTCGCTCAAAATAGATTCTCACTGTTATGTCTGAAATTCGTCTCATGAAAACCCATTCAAGAGTCCGGTGTGACAGACAGCCAAACACATAGACACGCCGAAGACCCCAGGGTACCCATCAAACTAGCTTGTCCCCAGATCCACAACACAGCGAAACATGTAACTTTACTAAAATAATCACTTGCTCATAACTAATACTCATAATAACTCATAATTACTTATGTAATTACTCATACCAATACTTACTTAAAATAATGTAATATCCCAATCTTCACCCCCTATGCAAATCGAAGCACCCCGGACGATCCACAACCAATATCAACCACTGTAGCCGTTTTCCCGACTCCAGGCAGCCACACGCAGCCACATACATCTCCATCCACGTCACACAAGACAACAGCCAACGAGTGTGTCCACCACACAGAAACCTTTGGCAATGCAACAACCGAACTCCCAGACAACCAACAACAAAACCCAATCCATCTCCATGGCTCATCAAGCAGTTCCAACTTAATCCAGCTTCACATACCGATTTCCCCAAAAACTCGTGAAACTTCAACCCCATTCTGGAAAAACCCTGGACTAAACCCTGACACCCTAAATAACTTCAGACCCATCTCCAATCTACCCTTTCTGTCAAAAGTTTTGGAACGTGCTGTGGCCACTCAACTCAAACATCACCACTCTGCCAATAACCTGTATGAAACATCCCAATCCGGATTCTGCTCCAGCCACCGTACTGAAACTGCTCTCCTCAAAATCACCAGCGACCTTTTCTCTCCTCTGATGCCGGCAACCTCAACATTTTCATCCTCCTCACCTTGTTTAGACCAGCTTGTGCCTATTAAACCCAAACCAGTTCACCCCCAAGCCTACAAGGACCACCTACTACTCTCAAATTATCCACTCTGGCTCCGGAATCCCAAAAGCACTCTTCTCTACAATAAACAAACTAAATAAACAAACTTTACACCACCTGGATACCACCACCTGTCATTCAGAGTAGACAACAGCATCTCCTTTCTGGCTTTCAGCATCTCCTTTCTCCTTTCTGGCATCCAAATAAAATTCTGGCTTCAAATCAACTTCCTCGAACTTAACTATGATAAATCTAAATTAATCTTCGTTTGCCCCAAAACCACTCACGAAATCCACCCATAACTTTGCCCCCAACATCGATGGTCATTTGAACACAAATTGAACAAATTTAATCGAACAAAACACTTCCATTAACTCGACATTCTTTTCACAGCACAAAGTTCACTTGAACATCCTTTTCCTGGATACTCCCTCGTTATTTTTATACCATACCATGCTTCTCCACTTGCAACCCAAATATTTTCCATGAAATAAATAAAATGAATTTTTTTTGAATCTTCTCATTATTCGAAAGTTTACAAAATGTCCCAAATCTGTATATTATTTTCTACTGTGGTTATATTAAACCATTATTTTACAAAATCCAACTTTCAATAAACTGAAAAATGCTTCGCCATGGAATAGTCCACCACTCATATAAATAATCATGAGAGTTCTGCGAAACATCTCCATCTTTAAAACTTAGCCAACCAATTTTAAACCACATGTTTTCCCCCCAAAAAACAAGTCACATTCTTTGTATATTGCCAACATTGTTCATCGTTTAAGTATCATCCAGAACTAAATTTTTATAAACCATCAACTTGTAGATGCATTTATTTATATCCCATTAACCCAAGAACTCTCAATTGCTTGGTTATATTTTAGTAATGTCATATATCCATATTTCTTTTCCAAAATGTTCCTGATATACACATTAATCCCATCTGTCTTTGTTTCCAGATCAACTCCAATCAAGAAATCGACACAAATCCTTATTACCTCCAATCAACTCATTCCAAGCAACAATTCATTCAAAGACCAAGCTTAAAAACGCAACTCTCATCTTACTGTGACAAATAAGCAACCAACCTACTTCACACTAAAACAAATAACTTTTCATTACCCCTTTCTTCTCCACCGCCTCTTACACTTAAACAGATCATAATTACTCACTCATACACTGTTGCCCATCATGAAATCCCAGTAGGTTGTTCTTCAATCCCAACCATCATGTGATCCCAACCACCACCTTTGACACCATTGTCGACGTCTCCATTTATTTCGTTCCTCATGGGGTTGGTGTTTTATGGCCTTTACCTCTTACCCAATCACACTGCCCATCATTCCCTGTCCTTGATGGATAATTTTACATCCAGATGGGCACAGCATCCCATTTTTGGCGACCCAGCCCTGAAACAAGCCCCTGGACTCCTTGCAGGCTGGACCAAAACCCCTGGACCTGCCTCCATGGAACAATGACGCCTAAGCACTCAATTAGCCCTCCCAGTACCAAAGACTTACAATCAGACCGACAGACAGACAAATAACAGAGGCATGTCGCCAGCCCCAGCACAAGACATCACCTTTCCGGGCAGGCACAATATAATCCACAGCATCGAAATGCCAATTTCTATCCGGAGCCTCGCAAAGCCAAAATCCATGCATGCGTGCTCCATCATGCAACCCGATCTGTACTCGGTGCGCCCGGCGCCCCCTATAATCAGTGAGTTATAATAACCACAATATCTCTGGCACCCAACTCGTGATACCACAATTTAATCCACGTTACTTGCATCTCTTCATCCTCCCAAATGTCCTCCATTTAACGTGACTCAAATCCATCTCAAATCCCCACAGCTCGATCGAACACGTCACTGTACTCGGCCCGGATAAATTAAACTCAAGCGTACTGTACCTGACGCTTCCACAACAACAAAAAACTCGATATTCTCTGTTCATTAATTACGTACATGATTTCAGTTGTACCCACAATATAATGTCCCGATATTCTCCCCAGATTTAAGTTCTATATCCTGTCGTTAAAGCAACACCCTGTAGACTGACTTCCACCTGTCGTTCTTCCAAGGTTAGTGAATTGCCTCTGACCTCTTACCCTTACATATCTCGAACAAAGGTCAACTAAACTTTAAAAGGTCACTTCGAATTGGGGTAACCAGCGCTTTATTTTTCCGCAAATAATACAAGTCCGGCGTCATTCCCTGCAAGAACCACATCCAGACAGACAAATGACCCTTATTGAGGCTCTACATCGCAAAATGCTAGCTCCTACGAATCCAACAACCGTCACAATCCGTCCAGGAACTTCCGTACGAGGCGTGCTTTACAATGCAGCACCCTTGCTACCTAGTGCACTTTTCGCACATCCCTCCTCGTTCGCACAACGCTTCATCAACACACCTCCTCGCGCCCACACCTTGGCACAAGCCACACCACATACCGACAGTTGAAACCTCGATATTCCTCTTTCCTCGGATAAGCGTTCTGTTGAAAACGTGACATTTCTGCTCAAATTATTGAATTTCCAATTTTAATAACTTAACCTTACCAGCATACTAAATCTGTGTCCGCATCGATCAACACAAATGCGTCGATGCATCTTCCAGCCGCCACTCCGCACTGTACCTTACTGTATGAACAAGACTTCCTGTTGGAACTTGGCTCCGGAAATTAATTACTCTGTCTTGAAATCGTTTATTTTAGCCATCTTAAATAAATCCATCCATCTATCCATCTTATAAATCCATCTTAAATAACGTATTCGTCCTGTGACATTGCCTGGCATATATGTCGCAGCCGGCCACTATTCCGACATGGCTCATGACTCATGTCTAATTCTGACAAGAAGATGAAGGATGAAGGACATGACATGAAGAAGAAGATTCTGACAAGATACTGACATGTGAACGTCCGACATCCAGCAAAGTCGAAATGACCCACAATGCATTTGGGCACACACTTCCTCTGAGAGTGGGCGAGTTATCGCCGGCACTCTGAGCAACCTCATCGCACCTAGAGCGTGCGCTCCTCTTGCTGTAGCTCCTCTTGCTGTAGCTCAGAGCAACCTCATCGCACCCGACCCCAAAATGCACTATATGACACCAATTTCAAAGGTGAGCTGCCTCAGCGATACATCCCACACATACAATCCACAATATCTGCCATTGAATGAACTCTTCGATTCAAGTAAAACACACATATTGATTCGAATTCTGAATTTAGTTCAACAAACTCCAAACCTCCGTCCGGCTGCCGCTCGAAAGACAAGGCAGCCCATCCTGCAACCATCTCCTAGAAACCGCTTCATATCAACAGTAGATCGACAAGGGTACTCCGAGTGCTTTCCTGACCCGATTTATATCAATTCGCTTCCCAAACAACTCCCAAACAGATGAAAATCCGGACTCAGTTCAGGACCTCGCCTGTTCTCTCGGATAGACGCTAAAATGGACATTCCCGGCCTGAATTTCCCGCACGTCGAGCAGATCACTTACAAAGCTTCACACCGAAACCCTCTGCTTGCATATGTCATACAGACAAATACATTGGCTAGATACACACGTCAATTAACATCCCAATATACATTCATTCCTCATTCATATACGAGTAGAAGTCTCCCAGACTTCGCGCGAAACTCAGATCGACTCCAATCATGCCTTTCTCCAGCCACTCCCAAACAATCTTTGCTCATTCATGTTACGTCTCTCATTCAAGGAAAAGGATTTTTGGGACGGGTTGGACAGGGGTGGGTTGAGGTGAAAGAGGGAAGGCAGGGCGGGGTGTTGGGGTGTTGCCTAGAGCCCCGGGACTGAGCTCAGGTCTTGGGGGGGTGGGGGATGTTGCCTAGAGCCCCGGGACTGAGCTCAGGTCTTGGGGGGTTGGGGGGTCTTGGTCTGGTATCTGGTCCAGCGGCATCAACCGCTGATTTACTTGTTTAACTGCTTACTTAATTGTCCTCTGTCCTGTAGCTTCAATAACTATAGCTGCAATGCTTAAAATTTCAATATTTCAAAAACCATTCCTGTCCTTCTCACCCTGTGGCCACCTGGCCCATTTCCTGTGAGCTTATTTATTTTCTCTTGTCCACCAGGTCCTGGCCTGTTTCTATCTGGACCTCTGTTGCTTGCTTCCTCTGTCAAGCCTACCTGGTACCTGCGCGTTATCCTTTTACTGGCCATGTTCCTATGGCCTTCTATGTTCCTATGGCCTTCTTAAGTTAGCCACAGCCCTTCGTTCCCTGGCATGCAATGGCATACCCCATCTTGTCTCTGGGCTGTTCCTTCCTGGAAAAATCTTGGCCACCTGGTTTCAACCTATATGGCTGTCCGACCTCATTTTCCCCTCCCGGTGCTAACTGCAACTTTAAGTTTACTGTTAAGTCCTTACTGGTATCCTTACTTGTTTATCCTGGCTTTAACAAAGCCACGTCATTCTGAGGCCTAAAAATGAGCCTTTACTTACAATTTCTGTTCGAGTGCAGGCAACGCGGAAGACAAGGAGACTGAACCCGCTGGAGGGAGGAAGGTACGAATTTGGAATAATAGCCCTCTGATATAAAACAACTCCCACCTTTAATCAAATCAACGTGCCGGCGCCGGCCTCAGGCTGCCTTCCTCCTGTCCCTCGGGCTCCGTTTCCCGTCGTCCGGTGCTGACCCCACTCCTGGTACCATCTGTGAAGAACCGCAGCTCTTCGTTTGGTGAAGAAGTCCAAAAATAGCCTGAAAAATGACGCAGCTTTTTATTAAAACCAACTTATACAGATCCGGAGGAGACAGACATCTACAGCAAGCTACAGCAAGAACATGCCAAGTCAAGTCTTCCTGAAAACACATTGATTCCCAGTCCATTTATATAGGGACACGTTTTATCAGGAAATCTCCGAGGGAACAAACAAAACTGGGAGAGGTTCCTCCCCGGTGTGCCAAGCCCCCACCGTCATCCCTGTCATTCGGGGGAGTCAGCCCTTCCTTATCATTCGGACCAAATGTTTCTCTGGGCTCCGAGAAAACAGAAATGTAACTAACAATGAGAAGAGGGCATGCTTGGCCAAACAAACCCATACATTTTATGGGTTTGTTTACATGAGTAATTCAAAGCATGTTTATACAGAGTCATGCGTTGCTGTGATTAAAACAAAATATATATGGTTAACGATAGGTTATGTCATTCTATTAGCATTACGCCAAAACACGCGCATGTGGGCGTGGTTTTACGACCAGCCTCGTAAAAAGCACACGTATACAATTTGTCCAGCATGACCTCAGCGAGCCTTTCCTCATCCAAAACTAAAACGAAGCAAAAACCCTTTATTAACTTTATGAAAATAAACAGCATTTAAATCATAACACATTAGCAACCAACGTCTATAACTGAACTTTAGGCAATAACAAATCTACTACTTGACATATATATATATATATATATATATATATATATATATACACACATACAGACACACACATATATACACATAGACACATATATACACACACATACACATGTGTACACACACATGTACACCGACACACATGCACACACATACACATATACACATACACACATGTACACCCCCACACACACATACACACACACACACACACACACACACACACACACGCGCACACGCACACACACACACGTCCCACATGTATATATCCCACATCCCACATGTATATACATGTTTAAAGTGTACGTGCCCTTCCCCCTTCCCCCGGCCGGCAACGCTGAGTACTTCTGCTAGTAACTAATGAAATAAAAACGAAGAAATATCTCTGGGTAATTTCCTGAAACTCGGTGAAATTCGCTGAAATTCGCTGAAATTCGCTCGGTGTATCGGTGAAATATTTTATTTGGGCGGTGTAGAATTGCTTCAAACGAAATATCTCTTAGCAATTTCCCGTCTGTGTTTCATGTCCATGCACACGTGAAATGGAGTTTGTTTTTGCACACGTGAAATGAACATGTGAACCTTTACTTCCGGATAATAATGTTGAATGAAATAAAAACGAAGAAATATAGTGGGGTCACCCGTGGGACATTTCGACATATTGAGTTAGATGCTGCACATTCAAAATGGTTACTGGCAATTCATCAGATCCAGAAATGGTGCAATGAACACAATTTATTTCTTTCACATAATATGTGGCCCCTCACTCCTCTCCACCTGACACTCTCCTCTCTCCACCTGACACTCTCCTCTCTCCACCTGACACTCTCCTCTCTCCACCTGACACTCTCCTCTCTCCACCTAGCACTCCTCTCCTCTCCAATCCCTCACATTCCTCTCCTCTCCAATCCCTCACCTCTCCAATCCCTCACACACCTCTCCTCTCCAAACCCTCACTCTCCTCTCCAATCGCTCCTCACTCGCCTCTCCAATCGCTCCTCACTCGCCTCTCCAATCGCTCCTCACTCGCCTCTCCAATCGCTCCTCACTCGCCTCTCCAATCGCTCCTCACTCGCCTCTCCCATCGCTCCTCACTCGCCTCTCCCATCGCTCCTCACTCGCCTCTCCAATCGGCTTTCCCCGTCTCGTTTCTCTCGTTTTTCTCCCGTCTCGTTCTTTTTCTTGCTCCAAATCGGCCCGTCTCGCCCGTCGGCCCGTCTCGCCCGTCGGAATCGGAAATCGGGCCGTCTTGCTTTCTTGCTTGCGCGTAAATAAATTGTGTTCATTACACCATTTCTGGATCTGATGACTTGCCAGTAACCATTTTGTAAAAATGAATGTGCAGCATCTAACTCAATATGTCGAAATGTCACACACATCCATGCCCGTGGGATTCCCACGGGTGACCCCGCAAGTTTGCATTGACGTTCGTCGACGCACTCGTTCGCCCGTCTCATTCGCTTTCTTGCTACATCCTGTTCAAGTGTGCATTCTTCATCGATCGTCTCATTCATTTTGGAAATAGAAGTTTCCACGCAGCGCATGAATTGTCACTATCCTCAAGAGGAAGTGTCTCGTAATCATCAAATGATAAATGGCAAGTAAATTATATTGTGGAAAATTAAAGATTTCAAATAAACCTATTTAAAGTGTATGCGCACATAACTAATAAAAAAAACGAAGAAATATCTCTCGGTAATTTCCTGAAACATATTTTACTTCCGGCTAATGTTGAATGAAATAAAAACGAAGAAATATATGTCGGCATCATTGTTGACGTTTTTGTGACGACTGTCATCAAACGAAAAAGTAATATATCTTATAGTGTAGCAGCATAGCAAACCTGTTGTGCATTTTGTGATACAAGCACCAAATTTGGTACACTAGTAGACTATCATATTGTTGCAGATATGGGACTTGGCCTCAATATCCGCTTGTAAATACTCCCCTATTTCCCCAATACTCCCCAACTATCCCCAATCCCCCATTCCCTAGTCCCATTGCCTGTAAATAACACTCTGTAGAACCGACCTACCCCTTTTTCCCCCATTAAATGTCGTGCCCAGGTTCACCGCATCTCACGTAGACAACTATAGGACATCTTGCTAGTTATTCTTAGTCTATGTCAGTTAAGGACTCGTTTCCATTAATTCTGACTCTTCGTTGCACGAAATTGTGATCGTATGGCACCAGTAGTGAGTTTAGGACCTCCCCTTACCTCCTCCCATCTTCCCCATGAAACAACAACAACAACTACAACAACTACAACAACAACTACAACAACAACAACTACAACTACAACTACAACTACAACAACAGTGGAGATGGGGGCGGCGCGGCGCGGGGGAGTGTGCGTCCTCACACCGGCTCGGTTAGCCGCCATGACCATGCGCTCCGACGGGGTTACCACGAAGGGGCTCCCTGTCAGCCCCTCGTCAAGGGCGGAGCCGGTAACCCCCCCGCACGCACCCAATGAGAAGCAACGGGCCGATTCCATCTGGGGCAGAGCTAACGAGCCGAGGGCGTGTCACTCCCCGCCGGATATACGCAGCCACTTACCGGACGTGACGTGAGATGCGCCCCCGACTGAAGAAGACAAGTCACGACCTTCGAGCGCTGAGTGAGGCCTCCCGCATCTCTGGACCGGAGCGGGTCGATTCTGTCCTTGAGCCAAGAGTGCACCTTGAGCCATCGACTACCCGCTTTCCTTGCCATCAATCCCCGTGTGAGTCAGTTTTGTCCCGTTTATCTGTCGTCTGTCGGGGCTAATATAAGAGTGTGTCTAAGTGCCTGTCTTTCTATGCTGTCCCTCTCATTCCTGTAATCTGACCTTCCGCAATATTATAACCTCTTCCGGGGGTCTTGAGAACTGAACCCTTGGTGTCGTGTCATTTTAATCCCAGCCGTTGTGTCCTTTTCCATCATTGATTTAGCATAGCGCGACTTAGTCAACGTTCGAGTATAATCGGGTAAACGTGCAGGCGCGGTCATACCAAACCGCTCGGTAGACCAACATCCACAACCGCGTCTGTAACAATTGGTGTCAGGAGTGTCGGATTCGAACCTGGGACTAAATTTATTAGGCCCAAATTTTGGAACACCAATTGTACCACTAGGGTAACAATTGGTGTTGGGAGGTAGAATTCGATCCAGAGCGCGTTTCCCGCGCTCGAAATTATAACGACGAAATTTGATTTGTTTTACGGAAATAAAAACCCGAATTTTGAAAGTCGCGCTATGGCGGATCAAGACAGCTGGGGTCCGGTAGGGGAGAGTGAGGCAGGGTCGGTCCAGGACCAAATTGAGGGACGCGAGGAGTGCGAAGCAGCGAGGGTAGCAGACGCACAAAATAGCGTCGTTGCGCCCGACGTTGCGGGGGCGCAAAATGGCGCCTCGCTGGTCACCGCGCCCGCGACCGTGGCAGCGCCCCTGGTGGATTCGAACCTTTTCCTCCTGCAAATGAGGGCCCTTATGGAACAAATGGGTGAGCAATTGGGAGACCAAATTAGAGGTTTGAAAAGCAGTATGGGACAAATGGGGAACCGGATGGAGGCTCAGAATGAGCAATTGGGGGTAATGGGGAACCGGATGGATGCTCAGGGTGAGCGATTGGAGGGCAAAATAGGGGTAATGAGGGACGAAGCGAGGGGTACCGGAGAGGGGTTAGACAATAATTTTAAGGAGTTAGACAAGAAATTTGGGAAGTTAGACAATAATTTTGAGGGGTTAGACAACGGGATAAAAGAGGTGAGAAATGGGTTAATAGGGTTAGAAAACAGTATGGAAGGCAAATTGAGGGACATGAGGGACCAAGCGGAAAGGGAAGTTAAACAAATGGAGCAGCAGATAGAGGGGGTCAGAATGGGGGTAGAAACTAAACTGGATGCTCACAGGGAGGAAATGGAGCAGATGAGGGTGGCATCTGGGCAGGAGATGCAAGTGATGGGAGAGGAGATCAGAAGAGGAGTGAGTGAGGAGGTCGGAGGAGTGCGCGAGGAGGTGAGGCACTGTAAGGAGCACATGGAGAAGGAGGTGAGAAAGGGGACTGTAAAGTTACAAGGGGGCATAGAGGACCTGACGCAGGAGGTGGAACAGCTGACGGAGGGACAAAAAGGACTAACGGAGCAGGTTCAAAGGAACACTGCGGTATTAGGAGGTTTAAAAGCGACACAAAACGACATAAAAAACGACTTAATAGCGGCAAAGAGGGAATGTCAGATGGTACGTGAGGGACTGACAGCGAGGTTGGACGAGGTGGTAGAGGTAATGGAGACGAAGGACCGGCAGGTGAGGACGCACCTGGAAACGGTCAAGGTAGCCTTAGAGGACGAGCTTGAGGAGACGTACCGGGGAATAAAAGAGGTGAAGCAGAAATTAGAAGAAGTGGAAGAAGGGGTGAGCGAAATTAAGAAGCGACGGAGAGAGGATAAGAAGGAGATAAAAGAGGAGATAAAAGAATTGGTCCAAAGTCTGTGTTTGGATCGTGATGATGTGCTCATTAACCGGATGAGGGATTCGCAGGTGATGGAGGAGAAGCGAAAAGGAAGAGGACCCGGTGTAAGTGGTGACCAATATGGTCGTGCGTATGATGCGCCAGGGGATTTAAGAAGCTTGGGGGTCGAGATAGACCCGGGTGTTCGTGAGAGGCCGTTGGTGAAGTGTGCGACAGGTCTGGTGTGCGAAAAAGGAGGTGTGCGAGAAAGTCCGACTCTGGGGTGTGTGAGGAAAAAGTGCGTGCCAAGGAGTGAGTGTGCTGGCGAGAATGAGTCGGTCGTAGCGCGTGTGCGAGGGAGCACATGGAAGCGCGGTGTGGTGAGTGTTACAGAGGGTGTAACGGGAGAGTGTGCGCGAGAAAGGTGTGTGACGGACAGGTGCATGAGGAAAGAGTGCGCTGTCAAGAGTAAGGGTGAGTGCGCTGTCAAGAATGGAGGTGAGAGTAGTGAGAGTGACAAGGAGAGTGAGTTGGTTGTGACAGGTGAGCGAGGATGTACACCTGGGATGGAAGGATGCACATCTGGAATGGTAGAGCGTGAGTGGGAATGCACGCTGGAATTGGTAGTGAGGCACGTGGTTGGGTGTGCGAATGAGAGCACACCTGTGATTGTCACAGAGGAGGGGGCGCGAAGAGGTGTGTTGGTGAGGTGTGCGACCAACGAATGTGTGCCAAAGTGTTCGGTGGTCAGGTGTGTGACCAAGGCTGTGAGTGGAATGGGTGTACCGAGGTGTGTAAGGAAAGGTACGAGGAGCATGGAAACGGCTGGATGTGTGAGCAAGGAACGGGCCGCGGGGTGTAAGCGTCCAGGTGAAGCATCGACGTTAGACGGGGTAGAGTTTAGGTCGACTTTTAGCCGAATCGGGCCCTCGGTGCGTGCTGGGCCTCGCTTTGAACGGCCGCGTCCGTGCTCCACTAGGCGGAGCGGGCAGCCCGATAGAAAGGGTCGTCATGGCGACCACTTTTTGTTGAGGCATTCCGGCAGGTCGAGATCGGGACATTGGATGGCTCCACGCCGAGATGGTGCGTGGGATCTCGGCCCGGGTAAGCCCCCGTCCCTGCCCCGAATGCCGGACGCATCCAGCCGCTGGCGCAGAACAACCCGCATTCATGGCTTGGCTTTACGAAGCCGGGCTTTGGACAGGAATTGGCGCATCGAGAGGCATTAGTGAGTAGACTGGGTGATGAGGTTAGTGTTTTGGACCCAAAATTAGAGAAAAACAAAATTTGATGATTGGCAAGGGATTGGCAGTAGTGATTGGCAGTAGTGATTGGCAGATGATGGGTAGTGATTGGCAAATTTTTAATTTGTTGAAATTTGATGTGCGAAATTGGTAGTGAGCGATGGGCCCGGTGGGTAAGGCTGGCATCCCTGCCACCCTTCCCATAGGTGGGGGCAAATGCGCAATAGCTTATGGGGTTGATGGCAGTGAAAACTAGCCCGGGTGGGTTAGGTTATATTGTAGGGATCTAGCGAAGATGACATTAGGTGACGTTAAGTTTAGTTAGTGACTGATACCTGTAGTGGGGACGCAGGTAGATTAGTGTGGATGATAATGACGTGGGAGCGCAATAGTTTAAAGGGACGACTGGGAAGCGCAAGTTTCAGAGGGGAGTAGTTAGGTGAGATGATGCTGTGTGAGAATTGAACAGGTGTGATTGCACAGGTGTGCAACTGGACAGGTGTGTGGAGCAGTGTGTGAGTAGTGAGTGTTGTGGATCAGCGCGAATGCGCTTGGGGAGAGAAGGGTGCAGGTGGCACCAGGTGTGAGAGCACAGGTGTGCAAGTAAAGGTGTGTGGAGAGAGTTGGAGTAATTGGTACGGAGTGGTGTGCATGGTGCGAAGGTGTGGATGGGGGAAGAGTGGACCCCTTTCACGAGTACCCGGGGCGGGTAGTGTAAGTGTTAGGTAGAGGGTATAGGTAAATTGTGGTTGGATATTGGCATCTGTGGTGCGGGTGACAGAATGGTATTTGGATGGGTGCATTAGTGTTGTGGAAATGGCTGGGCGTGTAGCCTGTTAGTGTGTGTAGTTGGTTGGGCACTCCACCACTGTGAGGATGTCGGCCAGGTGAGGCCGCAGGTGGGCTCTGGGAGCCGATAGTTGTGAGTGGGTGCCTGAGGATCCCGGGTGTGGATCGGGCAGCCCAGTGCCAGAGAGGGCACCGAGTGGGGAGAGCGCCAGAGGGCCTTCCCCAGGTAGTTAGGTTAGGGTAAGGAGCAGGTAAGCTTGGAGGCAACTGCAGTGGTGGAGGTGTGCAGGTGGGTAGACCCACTGGGAGAGGTACACGCCACAGCCCAGAAATTGTGCGAGGGCACCGGGAGATGAATCGGGGGAGTGAGACCCCAAATTGAAAAGCACCACAGTTTGGCCAATGGGAATTGGTTTTTAGAACCCATAGTGTAAGAGGGCCAATGGTTTGGCCGGAGAAAGACCCCGGGTAGTGTAAAGTTGTTAAAGTCATTTAGGAAATAGTTAGGATTGATGAACCTGTCGCACCATACGCAGCCACTTACCTGTGGTGATGATGATGACTCCACACCTGTGTTTTCTTTGTTCTGTGTGCAGGAAATGAGAATTGCTGTGTGGATTGGTGAGACGCATCACGACGTGGATGAGACATTGGGGTGATTCCATCTCTCCCTCCCTAGGAGGGACTGATGATGAATTGGTAATGGCAAATTTTGATGAGTTGAAAATGGCAAATTTGATTGGTTAGGAGGGAGAGAAGACGAATTTGGTATATGGGAGGAACGGGGAAGACAGTAGGGACGTTTGTTGATTTGTAAAGTAGATGTTTATGGGTAGTGTTGTGTTTTGTGGATACAGTAAGGGGTAAGGGAGGGGCCATGTAGGTTACCTGGTGGGGGGGGGGCGTACGGTAGGAACGTACCTGTCTCACCTGGTTCCCATGTGCCCCCAGTGTGCATTACCTTACATTGCGTGCACTTTTGCGCCCTTACCACCTTACTCACTTGTCTGCTTCTTTTGTCTCCCACCTCTGAGGATCTGGCTTTGGGGTAGAGAGAGAGGAGAGAGAGGTGCTGGCTACGCAGTTGTGGGCCTGCACTTTCGCTGCTTGCTGCCTGGATCGATACACCATATGGACCGCAATGTTGGTGGCCACCCACAATGGACCGCAGTTCTTTTGCGGCCAAGCACCACCCGTGGATGGACCTATGGGTCAACGTGGCACCTATGCCATACAAGGTGAACCACTTATAGTTGGCCCCCTGACGGCCACAATACAGAAATGGACGCGGTTGGCACCTTTCTTTATTTTTTTGAAAGAGGCAAGAACACCAAGTGCACCACACGAAGGCAAGACCAGCGGCAGAACATCGGCCGGCTGCGACACCACCGGTGATTTATAAACACTTTATTGGTGCACCGGATGGTGCTGACTGTGTTATGGGGTGGTGCTTTTGATGCTTGGAAGGGGTGCTCTGCACATTATTAAAGGCCATAAGGCCACAGAGCACTCGTGGGTTGGTGTATCGATGCTGGCATGCGTGCTCTCTCTATGCATAACATCTGCATGTGTTCCTCCAAAAACAGGTCCTGGATCGTAGTGTAAATATCAGCGTAGTCTTGTGTAAATAATGCTCCCTACCGGCTGTATGTTTAGTTTGCGAATTCTTTCCGGATTCGGTTATCCTGTGGGTGTGTTTCTGTGAGGAGAAGGGTGCAACGTCGCAGGGGGACATATTTACTCATTTGTGAATATCTGTAAAACTGTCGCACTCAGGGTAGAGTTAATAGTAGAGGGAACTACATCTGAGTGCCACACTAAAATAGGTAAAAATTTATCGGGTCGGGACGCCCCGAGGGTAGAGAAGGGTGCAATGTTGCGGATATGGGACTTGGCCTCAATATCCGCTTGTAAATACTCCCCTATTTCCCCAATACTCCCCAACTATCCCCAATCCCCCATTCCCTAGTCCCATTGCCTGTAAATAACACTCTGTAGAACCGACCTTCCCCTTTTTCCCCCATTAAATGTCGTGCCCAGGTTCACCGCATCTCACGTAGACAACTATGGGACATCTTGCTAGTTATTCTTAGTCTATGTCAGTTAAGGACTCGTTTCCATTAATTCTGACTCTTCGTTGCACCAGAATGTGATCGTATGGCACCAGTAGTGAGTTTAGGACCTCCCCTTACCTCCTCCCATCTTCCCCATGAAACAACAACAACAACAACTACAACAACTACAACAACAACAACAACAACAACTACAACAACAACAACAACAACTACAACAACAACTACAACTACAACAACAGAGGAGATGGGGGCGGCGCGGCGCGGGGGAGTGTGCGTCCTCACACCGGCTCGGTTAGCCGCCATGACCATGCGCTCCGACGGGGTTACCACGAAGGGGCTCCCTGTCAGCCCCTCGTCAAGGGCAGAGCCGGTAACCCCCCCGCACGCACCCAATGAGAAGCAACGGGCCGATTCCATCTGGGGCGGAGCTAACGAGCCGAGGGCGTGTCACTCCCCGCCGGATATACGCAGCCACTTACCGGACGTGACGTGAGATGCGCCCCCGACTGAAGAAGACAAGTCACGACCTTCGAGCGCTGAGTGAGGCCTCCCGCATCTCTGGACCGGAGCGGGTCGATTCTGTCCTTGAGCCAAGAGTGCACCTTGAGCCATCGACTACCCGCTTTCCTTGCCATCAATCCCCGTGTGAGTCAGTTTTGTCCCGTTTATCTGTCGTCTGTCGGGGCTAATATAAGAGTGTGTCTAAGTGCCTGTCTTTCTATGCTGTCCCTCTCATTCCTGTAATCTGACCTTCCGCAATATTATAACCTCCTCCGGAGGTCTTGAGAACTGAACCCTTGGTGTCGTGTCATTTTAATCCCAGCCGTTGTGTCCTTTTCCATCATTGATTTAGCATAGCGCGACTTAGTCAACGTTCGAGTATAATCGGGTAAACGTGCAGGCGCGGTCATACCAAACCGCTCGGTAGACCAACATCCACAACCGCGTCTGTAACAATATTATGAAAAGATCTGGATATTGGGCCATCTCAGATTCAGAGATTTGATTTTTGCAAGATTTCGATTCGATTGGGATCGAAGAGAACACCTTCTTCGTCTTCTGTACAGTGAAGTTGCCAGCCCTGAATTCTCTGGCTACATCTGGGTGCTTCATTGGGAGTGCAACCGTGTCCCTCAGGTGAACAGGGACACACCTGGCATAGTGTGTGTGGTCTAAGGCATGGAACCATGGGACCAGTTCCGTCAGGGCATCAAGGTACGTCGTGAATGAAGCCTGCCGCAGAGAACGCACGTAGACCAGTACCAACATCTCTAGTTCCAGCACAGTTGCCCAGTACTGAAAGTTGGGAATGTCTTCTCCTCTCTGGTGACACCAGTCTTCGAACTCAGGCAGGTCTTCTGCATCATCAGCATATGTCATACAGTGGCGTTCATACGCACGGTGTTGCAGGATGTGCAGTGCCCCTGCAGTGATTTGATGAGCTCTTCTTGTGCGGGTGACGTGGGCAGCTCGTAGGAAGGAGTCGGCCGTCCCTGGCGTTGCAATCTCAGCTTGCAAAATCTGCAAATCTTGCAAAAATCAAATCTCTGAATCTGAGATGGCCCAATATCCAGATCTTTTCATAATATGATAGTCTACTAGTGTGCCAAATTTGGTGCTTGTATCACAAAATGCACAATTCTTTTGAATATTTGGGCTAAGCCGCCCCACTAAAACGATATCTATAGGTGTGCAAAGTGTCAAGTTAATCCATCCTTCGATGCCTGAGCCTTAGGCGAACAAACTTTTCAAGTCCTTGCATTATAGTATGATTTTCCTTGGTGGCCATATTGGATTTTGGACGTCATCTCGAAAATAAGTGACATATGAAATGTACCTTTCCCTGAATCAGTTTCACTGACCTCAAAAACCCCTGATTTGATACCTCATTTGTCTATCTGTGACTTCTACAGCCAGAGATATATGATATTTCAGTTTTGCTGGTGGCATTTTGAATTTTGGCCAACATCTTGGAAAATCTGAAACGGTCAGGATGGCTCCTCGGCTAAAATCAATTGATAGGTCCAAACGAAGCTCCATACCAAATTTGGGACTTTTGTCCGGCTTGTAACATTACGCCTAAAAATTGTTGCTAAGCCACCTGACTATCACATGCAGTGTTATTTGTAAAAGTTTGGTCCATAAGCACGAAAATAAAAATGGTAGTTTTGTAAAGTCGTTCCCCCAGAAATTATTGCTAAGCTGCCTAACTAGATCAATCACATGGGGGTTAAATGCATGTTCCAAGTGAACTCCAATCGGTGGAGGCGTCGTGGTGCACCGGGCTAAGGCGGGCCACGATGACGTATCAACGATGCGTACTCGAGAGCTGTAAACGGCAAAGGTTCGAATCCTCGACCCTGGGCCCCCGCAGGTGTTGCGCCGCGGAAAATGAGCCTCACGCTAAAGACGTCCGGGCGGACGCCCCGGGCACCCGGGCCTCCACCCTTTTGAATCCAAACCAATTAATCAATAATTAATCACTGAAAAGCGAATTTATGCATTTGAAATCGTCCACCGTTCCTTGTCGTGACGTCACATTCAACGGCCATAAAATGAAATGTTGTTGTTTTTTTGAAGGATATTTAAATAATCTCGTTGACCCTTAAGGACTTATATATATATATATATATATATATATATATATATATATATATATATATAAAACCCTTTGGTTTATAATTATATATAAAATCGATGGACCATCCACAGGGTAAAGGAAAGAATAAAAGAAAAAAATATCACTTCCCGTTCCAGATCCAGGAAGTTGACCCCAAGAGGAAGAAGAAGAAGAAGAACCACCCTTCGGCTAGTCACTCGTCACTCGTCACGTCAGTCGTCAGTCGTAGTCCTCGGGCACACTGAAACTGTAAGTGTCATGTGCGGCTGTCATACGGGTTGAAGGCACGAACAGTGCACCAAAATCGAGCGTCATTATATATCATAAATTAATAATGCACTATATCCTGCCTCCAAAGGTGCGGGCGACAGTCCCTGACCGAGCTTTGTTGGTTTATTGGTTTATTCCCAAAGATGGATGTTCCATTCACCGTCAGGAGCATTCCCAAAGATGGATGTTCAATTCATGGTGAGGAGCATTCCCAAAGATGGATGTTCCATTCACGGTGAGGAGCATTCCCAAAATTAGTCACGTGAAAAAGTAAGTACCCGTGTACAAGTAAGTACACGTGAAAAAGCTCCGTCTCCCTGTGCCGCCCCGTCTCCCTGTCCCGCTCCGTCTCCCTGTCCCGCTCCGGCTCCCTGTCCCGCTCCGTCTCCCTGTCCCGCTCAGTCTCCCTGTCCCGCTCAGTCTCCCTGTCCCGCTCAGTCTCTCTGTCCCGCTCAGTCTCCCTGTCCCGCTCAGTCTCCCTGTCCCGCTCAGTCTCCCTGTCCCGCTCAGTCTCCCTGTCCCGCTCAGTCTCCCTGTCTGCGGGCGACAGCTCAGTCTCTCTGTATGGAGTGGGAGGGAGAGAGCAGTGGGATTGGTAGAATATGGAGTGGGAGGGAGAGAGCAGTGGGATTGGTAGAATATGGAGTGGGAGGGAGAGAGCAGTGGGATTGGTCGAGTGAAGTATGGAGTGGAAGGGAGAGAGCAGTGGGATTGGTAGAATATGGAGTGGGAGGGAGAGAGCAGTGGGATTGGTCGAATATGGAGCGGGAGGGAGAGAGCAGTGGGATTGGTCGAATATGGAGCGGGAGGGAGAGAGCAGTGGGATTGGTCGAGTGTGGAGTGGAATGGAGAGAGCAGTGGGATTGGTCGAATATGGAGTGGGAGGGAGAGAGCAGTGGGATTGGTCGAGTGATGTATGGAGTGGAAGGGAGAGAGCAGTGGGATTGATCGAATATGGAGTGGGAGGGAGAGAGCAGTGGGATTGGTCGAGTAAAGTATGGAGTGGAAGGGAGAGAGCAGTGGGATTGGTAGAATATGGAGTGGGAGGGAGAGAGCAGTGGGATTGGTCGAGTGAAGTATGGAGTGGAAGGGAGAGAGCAGTGGGATTGGTCGAATATGGAGTGGGAGGGAGAGAGCAGTGGGATTGGTCGAGTGAAATATGGAGTGGAAGGGAGAGAGCAGTGGGATTGGTAGAATATGGAGTGGGAGGGAGAGAGCAGTTGGATTGGTAGAATATGGAGTGGGAGGGAGAGAGCAGTGGGATTGGTCGAGTGAAGTATGGAGTGGGAGGGAGAGAGCAGTGGGATTGGTAGAATATGGAGTGGGAGGGAGAGAGCAGTGGGATTGGTAGAATATGGAGTGGGAGGGAGAGAGCAGTGGGATTGGTAGAATATGGAGTGGGAGGGAGAGAGCAGTGGGATTGGTAGAATATGGAGTGGGAGGGAGAGAGCAGTGGGATTGGTAGAATATGGAGTGGGAGGGAGAGAGCAGTGGGATTGGTAGAATATGGAGTGGGAGGGAGAGAGCAGTGGGATTGGTCGAGTGAAGTATGGAGTGGAAGGGAGAGAGCAGTGGGATTGGTAGAATATGGAGTGGGAGGGAGAGAGCAGTTGGATTGGTAGAATATGGAGTGGTCTTTTGGTATAATCCTGGGTTAAATGTGCATCCACCTTTTGGTATAATCCTGGGGTAAATGTGCATCCACCTTTTGGTATAATCCTGGGTTAAACGTGCATCCACCTTTTGGTATAATCCTGGGTTAAATGTGCATCCACCTTTTGGTATAATCCTGGGGTAAATGTGCATCCATCTTTTGGTATAATCCTGGGTTAAATGTGCATCCATCTTTTGGTATAATCCTGGGTTAAATGTGTATCCACATTTTGGTATAATCCTGGGTTAAATGTGCACCACCTTTTGGTATAATCCTGGGGTAAATGTGCATCCATCTTTTGGTATAATCCTGGGTTAAATGTGTATCCACATTTTGGTATAATCCTGGGATAAATGTGCATCCACCTATTGGTATAATCCTGGGGTAAATGTGCATCCACCTTTTGGTATAATCCTGGGGTAAATGTGCATCCACCTTTTGGTATAATCCTGGTTTAAATGCGCATCCTCCTTTTGGTATAATCCTGGGTTAAATGTGCATCCACCTTTTGGTATAATCCTGGGGTAAATGTGCATCCATCTTTTGGTATAATCCTGGGTTAAATGTGCATCCACATTTTGGTCCAAACCTGGGTTAAATGTGCATCCACATTTTGGTATAATCCTGGGTTAAATGTGCATCCACCTTTTGGTATAATCCTGGGTTAAATGTGCATCCACCTTATGGTATAATCCTGGGTTAAATGTGCATCCTCCTTTTGGTATAATCCTGGGTTAAATGCGCATCCTCCTTTTGGTGGAAACCTTGGTTAAATGTGCATCCACCTTATTGTATCATCCTGGGTTAAATGTGCATCCATCTTTTGGTATAATCCTGGGATAAATGTTCATCCACCTTTTGGTATAATCCTGGGTTAAATGTGCATCTACCTTTTGGTAAAATCCTGGGTTAAATGTGCATCCACCTTTTGGTATAATCCTGGGTTAAATGTGCATCCACCTTTTGGTATAATCCTGGGTTAAATGTGCATCCACCTTTTGGTATAATCCTGGGGTAAATGTGCATCCATCTTTTGGTATAATCCTGGGTTAAATGTGCATCCACATTTTGGTCCAAACCTGGGTTAAATGTGCATCCACATTTTGGTATAATCCTGGGTTAAATGTGCATCCACCTATTGGTATAATCCTGGGGTAAATGTGCATCCACCTTTTGGTATAATCCTGGGGGTAAATGTGCATCCACATTTTGGTATAATCCTGGGTTAAATGTGCATCCACCTTTTGGTATAATCCTGGGTTAAATGTGCATCCACCTTTTGGTATAATCCTGGGTTAAACGTGCATCCACCTTTTGGTATAATCCTGGGTTAAATGTGCATCCACCTTTTGGTATAATCCTGGGTTAAATGTGCATCCACCTTTTGGTATAATCCTGGGTTAAATGTGCATCCACCTTTTGGTATAATCCTGGGTTAAATGTGCATCCACCTTTTGGTATAATCCTGGGTTAAATGTGCATCCACCTTTTGGTATAATCCTGGGGTAAATGTGCATCCACTTTTTGGTATAATCCTGGGTTAAACGTGCATCCACCTTTTGGTATAATCCTGGGTTAAATGCGCATCCTCCTTTTTGTGGAAACCTGGGTTAAATGTGCATCCACGTTTTGGTATAATCCTGGGTTAAATGTGCATCCACCTTTTGGTATAATCCTGGGTTAAATGTGCATCCACCTTATGGTATAATCCTGGGTTAAATGCGCATCCTCCTTTTGGTGGAAACCTGGGTTAAATGTGCATCCACCTTTTGGTATAATCCTGGGTTAAATGTTCATCCACCTTTTGGTATAATCCTGGGTTAAACGTGCATCCACCTTTTGGTATAATCCTGGGTTAAACGTGCATCCACCTTTTGGTATAATCCTGGGTTAAATGTGCATCCACCTTTTGGTATAATCCTGGGTTAAATGTGCATCCACCTTTTGGTATAATCCTGGGTTAAATGTGCATCCACCTTTTGGTGTAATCCTGGGTTAAATGTGCATCCACCTTTTGGTATAATCCTGGGTTAAATGCGCATCCTCCTTTTGTTGGAAACCTTGGTTAAATGTGCATCCACCTTTTGGTATAATCCTGGGTTAAATGTTCATCCACCTTTTGGTATAATCCTGGGTTAAACGTGCATCCACCTTTTGGTATAATCCTGGGTTAAACGTGCATCCACCTTTTGGTATAATCCTGGGTTAAATGTGCATCCACCTTTTGGTATAATCCTGGGTTAAATGTGCATCCACCTTTTGGTATAATCCTGGGTTAAATGTGCATCCACCTTTTGGTGTAATCCTGGGTTAAATGTGCATCCACCTTTTGGTATAATCCTGCGGTAAATGTGCTTCCACCTTTTGGTGGAAACCTGGGTTAAATGTGCATCCATCTTTTGGTATAAGCCTGGGTTAAACGTGCATCCACCTTTTGGTGGAAACCTGGGTTAGACGTGCATCCACATTTTTGTCCAAATCTGGGTTAAATGTGCATCCACCTTTTGGTATAATCCTGGGGGTAAATGTGCATCCACTTTTTGGTATAATCCTGGGTTAAACGTGCATCCACCTTTTGGTATAATCCTGGGTTAAATGCGCATCCTCCTTTTTGTGGAAACCTGGGTTAAATGTGCATCCACGTTTTGGTATAATCCTGGGTTAAATGTGCATCCACCTTTTGGTATAATCCTGGGTTAAATGTGCATCCACCTTATGGTATAATCCTGGGTTAAATGCGCATCCTCCTTTTGGTGGAAACCTGGGTTAAATGTGCATCCACCTTTTGGTATAATCCTGGGTTAAATGTGCATCCACCTTTTGGTATAATCCTGGGTTAAATGTTCATCCACCTTTTGGTATAATCCTGGGTTAAACGTGCATCCACCTTTTGGTATAATCCTGGGTTAAACGTGCATCCACCTTTTGGTATAATCCTGGGTTAAATGTGCATCCACCTTTTGGTATAATCCTGGGTTAAATGTGCATCCACCTTTTGGTATAATCCTGGGTTAAATGTGCATCCACCTTTTGGTGTAATCCTGGGTTAAATGTGCATCCACCTTTTGGTATAATCCTGCGGTAAATGTGCTTCCACCTTTTGGTGGAAACCTGGGTTAAATGTGCATCCATCTTTTGGTATAAGCCTGGGTTAAACGTGCATCCACCTTTTGGTGGAAACCTGGGTTAGACGTGCATCCACATTTTTGTCCAAATCTGGGTTAAATGTGCATCCACCTTTTGGTATAATCCTGGGTTAAATTTGCATCCACCTTTTGGTATAAACCTGGGTTTAAACGTGCATCCACCTTATGGTGGAAACCTGGGTTAAATGTGCATCCACCTTTTGGTATAAACCTGGGTTTAAACGTGCATCCACCTTATGGTGGAAACCTGGGTTAGACGTGCATCTACCTTTTGGTGGAAACCTGGGTTAGACGTGCATCTACCTTTTGGTGGAAACCTGGGTTAAACGTGCATCCACCTTTTGGTATAATCCTGGTTTAAATGTGCATCCACCTTTTGGTATAATCCTGGATTAAACGTGCATCCACCTTTTGGTATAATACTGGTTTAAATGTGCATCCACCTGTTGGTATAATCCTGGGTGAAACGTGCATCCACCTTTTGGTATAATCCTGGGTTAAACGTGCATCCACCTTTTGGTATAAACCTGGGTTAAACGTACATCTACCTTTTGGTGGAAACCTGGGTTAGACGTGCATCCACTTTTTGGTCCAAACTACCCAATGGGAAAAGGCAGGACTGGCAAGCAGGCCACCCAACAGGTCTATGGCAATAATTGCAGATGGAGACACCAAACTTTCACAGGGCTTTGTAGAAAACCAGTTGGTATTTCCACTTGTAAAACAAACTTCCTGTCCTTTGATCCCACCTTGGTCATGCCCTGCCAGCTCATCAATATCTGACTCCTTCCCATTTATGGGTCCACTTAAGGCAGATCCCACACTCCGTAGCCCTATTTATATGGACTACATAATGTAGAAGAAAGAATACTTCAAAACAAATCATTACATTGGAATCGTATAGCACTTTGTCTGCTTAAGAAACCACATTCATTTGTGTTCTTGCATCATGTTTGCAGAAATATCGACAATACTTGGCAGGAATCCTGGCTCCTCCATATGGAGCGATGGAGATGATACCGAACAGGAGTAAGGAGACCCTTTTTAATCTTTCACGTTCAATTCCTACAGCTCTACATGATAATTTGTTGGAATATATTTCGGAACTTATAAAAGACGTTTGTCGTGATGCTTCTCTTCTATGAGCTAATGATTATGTACACTCTAGAATTTTTTTTCTTCAAGTATTCCCACAACACAACAACAACAACATGCATTTTAAGGCCATGTTCCCTGCTAGAGCGGAAGTATTCCCACAAGGCGATGTAATATACACAACATGTCGTCGCACACCACTCCTGTCCTAACACTTCCTTTTTTGAGTTTTTAGCTGCGACGAGCATCTCTATGAGAGGACCGCGTTGTTGTTCTTGTTGTTGGGGTGCCTTTTTGAAAAGCGCATGCGCATACACTCGGACTTCCCCTACCGACCAAGCCCGTTTCAAATTATCCCTCTGCCACCCAGAATTAACATTAATAAATAACATTAATGAATTAAGATTAACATTAACAGAAATAACATTCACGTCCATACATTATATGTAATCAGTTGATGAAGCATGATGCGTCGCAAAACAAAGGACAAGACCAGAACTGAAAGACAAAAAGACGCTGGTGCATGCGTATAATTTAATGACTGGTCGAATTTGGTAGCGCATATTGCAACGGATATCCTCATGATTCTACACGTCGCAGCTGGTGATCACACTGTGGTCATTTTTCTCTTGTTTTTTAAAAGTATTTCCGCAAGGTGATGTAATGCACACACAGTGTCACTGCACACCACACCACTCATGCACTAACACTTTCTTTTTTGAGATTTTTTTTTTTGGTATTCCCGCAAGGTGATGTAATATATACACCATGTTGTCGCACACCATTCATGCACTAACACTTCGTTTTTGAGTTTTTTTTTTAGTATTCTCTCAAGGTGATGTAATATATACACCATGTCGTCGCACACCACTCATGCACTAAAACATCCTTTTTTGAGTTTGTTTTTTTCATATTCCTGCAAAGTGATGTAATATACACACCATGTCGTCACACACCACTCATGCACTAACACCTCCTTTTTTTCATAGCAACATAGCACAAGCAATATGTTATCAAGTGATTTCTCCATTCAAATTCCCTTGTTTGTGATTATCTCATGGCAACGTCCTTTGTAAAAACAAACTTAAATCCGTTTCTTTCACAATTTGCTAGCTACATTTTAATTTGCATTCATTATTATTACATTAAGGAGTCCCTCTTTCTTGACCTTCTGACAATAAGAATCATCCTTTGTGCCAGTGACTGTTGTACACACCTGTCTTGTTGCACCATTCAGGGAGCTGCTGGTCTTCAAACAAAACTTTGAGCTCGTTGTAACGTTTGCTCGAGCTCAAAAAAGGAAAAAGGCTGATTGAATGTTCCAATATTAATTGATCGTTCATGTTTAATTCCTTTGTAGGACTTGTTGATAAAGACCAAATGAAAAGCAACGATCTACATGCATTACCCACACACTCTGGCAAGGTATGTTAGGTGTAAAGGCTGATTTATGCTTCTGCAAACATGCACGGGTGTCGCCCGCAGACGTCCGCATGGGTGTTTGCCAACTTACTTGCATGTAACGTTAACGCGTGCAGTACGGGGCAGTGTCACATTTACTAAAACTAAAGAATGTACAGAAAATGGAGAAGCACCCAGAAATGGAAACCCGTTTCCACCTCCAGTAAAAGTGTAAACATTCTGTTTGAATGTTTTGGTTCTTTGTTTTAGTTCCGGATTTGGGTCTGGGCCCAACCCTCAATGCTACCAGATATACTTCCCTGCTCAACCAATCAGCGTTTGTTTGACGCACATGACCACAGCTACGTGCGACGCATTGTTGAGATTTTGGAGGGGTGCGCATCGACCCCTCGGCGAGCCTATGCGGGCTACGGTTACCCATAAACCCCTTCTCTGCATAGCTATGCAGAGACGCTTACGTGCATCTTCGTAGAAGCATAACTCCGGCTTATGTGATCATTGTCTCAATAAACCAACAAAAAAAAGATAATTCATTCAGAAATACGGATTGATTAATTCCTTCGGAATTAAAGATCGATTAATTTTCTCAGAAATACAGATTGATCAATTCGCTCAGAAATAGAGAGAGATTCATTACCCCAGAATTAGAGATAGATTAATTACCCCAGAATTAGAGATAGATTAATTACCCCAGAATTAGAGATAGATTCATTACCCCAGAATTAGAGATAGATTAAATCCCACATAATTGGAGAAAGATTAATTACTGTACCCCAGAATTGGAGATAGATTAAATCCCCCATAATTAGAGATGGATTAATTCCCCCACAATTAGAGATAGATTAAATCCCCCATAATTAGAGATAGATTAAATCCCCCAGAATTAGAGATAGATTAAATCCCCCAGAATTAGAGATAGATTAAATCCCCCAGAATTAGAGATAGATTAAATCCCCCAGAATTAGAGAAAGATTAAATCCCACATAATTAGAGAAAGATTAATTACCCCAGAATTAGAGATAGATTAAATCCCCCAGAATTAGAGATAGATTAAATCCCCCAGAATTAGAGATAGATTTAATCTCCCAGAATTAGAGATAGATTAAATCCCCCAGAATTAGAAATTGATTCATTCCCCTGTAATTAGAGATAGATTAAATCCCCCAGAATTAGAGATCGATTAAATCCCCCAGAATTAGAGATAGATTAAATCTCCCAGAATTAGAGATAGATTAAATCCCCCAGAATTAGAGAAAGATTAAATCCCACATAATTAGAGAAAGATGAATTACCCCAGAATTAGAGATAGATGAAATCCCCCAGAATTAGAGATAGATTAAATCCCCCAGAATTAGAGAGATTAAATCCCACATAATTAGAGAAAGATGAATTACCCCAGAATTAGAGATAGATTAATTACCCCAGAATTAGAGATAGATTAAATCCCACATAATTGGAGAAAGATGAATTTCCCCAGAATTAGAGATAGATTAAATCTCCCAGAATTAGAGATAGATTAAATCCCACATAATTAGAGAAAGATTAAATCTCCCAGAATTAGAGATAGATTAAATCCCTCATAATTGGAGAAAGATGAATTACCCCAGAATTAGAGAAAGATTAATTACCCCAGAATTAGAGATAGATTAAATCTCCCAGAATTAGAGATAGATTAAATCCCCCAGAATTAAATCCCCCAGATTAAATCCCCCAGAATTAGAGATAGATTAAGTGCCCCAGAATAAATCCCCCAGAATTAATTCCCCCACAATTAGAGATAGATTAAATCCCCCAGAATTAAAGAAAGATTAAATACCCCAGAATTAGAGAAAGACTAAATCCCCCAGAATTAGAGAAAGATTCAATCCCCCCAGAATTAGAGAAAGATTAAATTCCCCAGAAGGAGAGATAGATTAAATCACCCAGAATTAGAGAAAGATTAAATCCCCCAGAATTAGAGATAGATTAAATCCCCCAGAATTAAATCCCCCAGATTAAATCCCCCAGAATTAGACATAGATTAAATCTCCCAGAATTAGAGTTAGATTAAATCCCCCAGAATTAGAGAAAGATTAAATCCCACATAATTAGAGAAAGATTAATTACCCCAGAATTAGAGATAGATTAAATCTCCCAGAATTAGAGATATATTAAATCCCCCAGAATTAAATCCCCCAGATTAAATCCCCCAGAATTAGAGATAGATTAAATCCCCCAGAATTAAATCCCCCAGAATTAAAGAAAGATTAAATCCCCCAGAATTAGAGAAAGACTAAAGCCCCCAGAATTAGAGAAAGATTCAATCCCCCCAGAATTAGAGAAAGATTAAATTCCCCAGAAGTAGAGATAGATTAAATCCCCTAGAATTACAGATAGATGAATTCCCCCACAATTAGAGATAGATTAAATCCCCCAGAATTAGAGATAGATTCATTCCCCCGCAACTAGAGATAGATTAAATCCCCCAGAATTAGAGACAGATTAAATCTCCCAGAATTAGAGATAGATTAAATCCCCCAGAATTAGAGAAAGATTAAATCCCACATAATTAGAGAAAGATTAATTACCCCAGAATTAGAGATAGATTAAATCCCCCAGAATTAGAGATAGATTAAATCCCCCAGAATTAGAGATAGATTAAATCCCCCAGAATTAGAGATAGATTAAATCCCCCAGAATTAGAGAAAGATTAAATCCCACATAATTAGAGAAAGATTAATTACCCCAGAATTAGAGATAGATTAAATCCCCCAGAATTAGAGATAGATTAAATCCCCCAGAATTAGAGATAGATTTAATCTCCCAGAATTAGAGATAGATTAAATCGCCCAGAATTAGAAATTGATTCATTCCCCTGTAATTAGAGATAGATTAAATCCCCCAGAATTAGAGATCGATTAAATCCCCCAGAATTAGAGATAGATTAAATCTCCCAGAATTAGAGATAGATTAAATCCCCCAGAATTAGAGAAAGATTAAATCCCACATAATTAGAGAAAGATGAATTACCCCAGAATTAGAGATAGATGAAATCCCCCAGAATTAGAGATAGATTAAATCCCCCAGAATTAGAGAGATTAAATCCCACATAATTAGAGAAAGATGAATTACCCCAGAATTAGAGATAGATTAATTACCCCAGAATTAGAGATAGATTAAATCCCACATAATTGGAGAAAGATGAATTTCCCCAGAATTAGAGATAGATTAAATCTCCCAGAATTAGAGATAGATTAAATCCCACATAATTAGAGAAAGATTAAATCTCCCAGAATTAGAGATAGATTAAATCCCTCATAATTAGAGAAAGATGAATTACCCCAGAATTAGAGAAAGATTAATTACCCCAGAATTAGAGATAGATTAAATCTCCCAGAATTAGAGATAGATTAAATCCCCCAGAATTAAATCCCCCAGAATTAGAGATAGATTAAGTGCCCCAGAATAAATCCCCCAGAATTAATTCCCCCACAATTAGAGATAGATTAAATCCCCCAGAATTAAAGAAAGATTAAATACCCCAGAATTAGAGAAAGACTAAATCCCCCAGAATTAGAGAAAGATTCAATCCCCCCAGAATTAGAGAAAGATTAAATTCCCCAGAAGGAGAGATAGATTAAATCACCCAGAATTAGAGAAAGATTAAATCCCCCAGAATTAGAGATAGATTAAATCCCACAGAATTAAATCCCCCAGATTAAATCCCCCAGAATTAGACATAGATTAAATCTCCCAGAATTAGAGTTAGATTAAATCCCCCAGAATTAGAGAAAGATTAAATCCCACATAATTAGAGAAAGATTAATTACCCCAGAATTAGAGATAGATTAAATCTCCCAGAATTAGAGATATATTAAATCCCCCAGAATTAAATCCCCCAGATTAAATCCCCCAGAATTAGAGATAGATTAAATCCCCCAGAATTAAATCCCCCAGAATTAAAGAAAGATTAAATCCCCCAGAATTAGAGAAAGACTAAAGCCCCCAGAATTAGAGAAAGATTCAATCCCCCCAGAATTAGAGAAAGATTAAATTCCCCAGAAGTAGAGATAGATTAAATCCCCTAGAATTACAGATAGATGAATTCCCCCACAATTAGAGATAGATTAAATCCCCCAGAATTAGAGATAGATTCATTCCCCCGCAACTAGAGATAGATTAAATCCCCCAGAATTACAGATAGATTAAATCCCCCAGAATTAGAGACAGATTAAATCTCCCAGAATTAGAGATAGATTAAATCCCCCAGAATTAGAGAAAGATTAAATCCCACATAATTAGAGAAAGATTAATTACCCCAGAATTAGAGATAGATTAAATCCCCCAGAATTAGAGATAGATTAAATCCCCCAGAATTAGAGATAGATTAAATCCCCCAGAATTAGAGATAGATTAAATCCCACATAATTAGAGAAAGATTAATTACCCCAGAATTAGAGATAGATTAAATCCCCCAGAATTAGAGATAGATTAAATCCCCCAGAATTAGAGATAGATTTAATCTCCCAGAATTAGAGATAGATTAAATCGCCCAGAATTAGAAATTGATTCATTCCCCTGTAATTAGAGATAGATTAAATCCCCCAGAATTAGAGATCGATTAAATCCCACAGAATTAGAGATAGATTAAATCTCCCAGAATTAGAGATAGATTAAATCCCCCAGAATTAGAGAAAGATTAAATCCCACATAATTAGAGAAAGATGAATTACCCCAGAATTAGAGATAGATGAAATCCCCCAGAATTAGAGATAGATTAAATCCCCCAGAATTAGAGAGATTAAATCCCACATAATTAGAGAAAGATGAAATACCCCAGAATTAGAGATAGATTAATTACCCCAGAATTAGAGATAGATTAAATCCCACATAATTGGAGAAAGATGAATTTCCCCAGAATTAGAGATAGATTAAATCTCCCAGAATTAGAGATAGATTAAATCCCACATAATTAGAGAAAGATTAAATCTCCCAGAATTAGAGATAGATTAAATCCCTCATAATTAGAGAAAGATGAATTACCCCAGAATTAGAGAAAGATTAATTACCCCAGAATTAGAGATAGATTAAATCTCCCAGAATTAGAGATAGATTAAATCCCCCAGAATTAAATCCCCCAGATTAAATCCCCCAGAATTAGAGATAGATTAAGTGCCCCAGAATAAATCCCCCAGAATTAATTCCCCCACAATTAGAGATAGATTAAATCCCCCAGAATTAAAGAAAGATTAAATACCCCAGAATTAGAGAAAGACTAAATCCCCCAGAATTAAATCCCCCAGATTAAATCCCCCAGAATTAGACATAGATTAAATCTCCCAGAATTAGAGTTAGATTAAATCCCCCAGAATTAGAGAAAGATTAAATCCCACATAATTAGAGAAAGATTAATTACCCCAGAATTAGAGATAGATTAAATCTCCCAGAATTAGAGATATATTAAATCCCCCAGAATTAAATCCCCCAGATTAAATCCCCCAGAATTAGAGATAGATTAAATCCCCCAGAATTAATTCCCCCACAATTATAGATATATTAAATCCCCCAGAATTAAAGAAAGATTAAATCCCCCAGAATTAGAGAAAGACTAAAGCCCCCAGAATTAGAGAAAGATTCAATCCCCCCAGAATTAGAGAAAGATTAAATTCCCCAGAAGGAGAGATAGATTAAATCACCCAGAATTAGAGAAAGATTAAATCCCCCAGAATTAGAGATAGATTAAATCCCCCAGAATTAAATCCCCCAGATTAAATCCCCCAGAATTAGACATAGATTAAATCTCCCAGAATTAGAGTTAGATTAAATCCCCCAGAATTAGAGAAAGATTAAATCCCACATAATTAGAGAAAGATTAATTACCCCAGAATTAGAGATAGATTAAATCTCCCAGAATTAGAGATATATTAAATCCCCCAGAATTAAATCCCCCAGATTAAATCCCCCAGAATTAGAGATAGATTAAATCCCCCAGAATTAATTCCCCCACAATTATAGATATATTAAATCCCCCAGAATTAAAGAAAGATTAAATCCCCCAGAATTAGAGAAAGACTAAAGCCCCCAGAATTAGAGAAAGATTCAATCCCCCCAGAATTAGAGAAAGATTAAATTCCCCAGAAGTAGAGATAGATGAAATCCCCCAGAATTAGAGAGACGAAATCCCCCAGAATTAGAGAAATATTAAATCCTCCAGAATTAGAGACAGATTAAATCCCCAGAATTAGTGAAAGATTAATTCCCCCACAATTAGACAGAGATTAAATGCCCCCGAATTAGAGATAGATTCATTCCCCCACAATTAGAGATAGATTAAATCCCCCAAAATTAGAGATAGATTAAATCCCCCAAAATTAGAGATAGATTAAATCCTCCAGAATTAAATCCCCCAGATTAAATCCCCCAGAATTAGAGATAGATTAAATCCCCCAGAATTAATTCCCCCAAAATTAGAGATAGATTAATTCCCTCAGAATTAGAGACAGATTAAATCCCCTAGAATTAGAGAAAGATGAATTCCCCCACAATTAGAGATAGATTACATCCCCCAGAATTAGAGATAGATTCATTCCCCCACAACTAGAGATAGATTAAATCCCCCAGAATTACAGATAGATTAAATCCCCCAGAATTAGAGACAGATTAAATCCCCCAGAATTAGAGATAGATTAAATCCCCCAGAATTAGAGAAAGATTAAATCCCACATAATTAGAGAAAGATTAAATCCCCCAGAATTAGAGATCGATTAAATCCCCCAGAATTAGAGATAGATTAAATTCCCCAGAATTAGAGATAGATTAAATCCCCCAGAATTAGAGATAGATTAAATCCCTCAGAATTAGAGATAGATTAAATCTCCCAGAATTAGAGATAGATTAAATCCCCCAGAATTAGAAATAGATTCATTCCCCTGCAATTAGAGAAAGATTAATTACCCCAGAATTAGAGATAGATTAAATCCTCCAGAATTAGAGATAGATTAAATCCCCCAGAATTGCAGATAGATTAAATCCCCCAGAATTAGAGAAAGATTAAATCCCACATAATTAGAGGTAGATTAAATACCCCAGAATTAGAGATCGATTAAATCCCCCAGAATTAGAGATAGATTAAATCTCCCAGAATTAGAGATATTTAGATCGGACGAACCGATCGAACCCATCTATGAGACTATGGACTCTCCCGACGCTCCCATCGCCGAAAGTCTACCGACCCTCCCCTCACCGAGTCTACCAGGGCCCGACGACTTGGCGTTACACCCTTCGTCACCCGACCCTGGTTGACACCGCTAGGGGCGCGACTATAAGACCCGCTGCTGCGGACGGTGCTCCGAGACTTCTCCTGTGACACGTTACATCTGGTAGACTCGCTAACGGTACGCCAGCATAGAATATTCAGCTTGCTTACATTGCTTACATTGAATGTTATGAATGGTCCCATGTGATGCCATATCTTATGCTTATTGCATTTCCTGCATTACAGGATGATGTCATGATCTAAATGGAATTAAACCAGAAGTTGGACTAAAGTTGTGTGGACCTGATTGGTTTTCCACAACACTCAGGTGGATCGACGACAACCGTTGACTACCTGATGGTGCGTAGGCGAGATATGGGGCACCTCCGGGACACAAAGGTGATCCCGGGGGAGGAGGCTGTTTCACAGCACCACTTGGTTGTCTGCGACATGAGGGTGAAAGGTGCGAGGAGAGTTCGGCGGGTGAAGTACCAACCGAGAATGAAGGTGTGGAGGTTGAAAGAGGTGCCAGTAAGGGAGGCATTAAAAGAGAGGCTGAGTAGGGTAGAGGCTGATGTGGTTGAGCTTGAAAGTGATTGGATGTCAATGAAAGATAGTCTGTTGGGAGCTGGTGGTGAGGTATGTGGATGGACAAAAGGACCACCGAGGCACTTGGGAACATGGTGGTGGGATGATGAAGTTGGAAAGAGGATTGACGAGAAGAGGAAGAAGTTCAAGGAGTGGCAGAAGGCGAAGGGTACGGGAGCAGAAAAAGCAGAGCATGAAAGTTATAAGGCAGTCAAGAAGGCTGCAAAGAAAGAGGTAGCAAAGGCTATAAGGCAGCCAAGAAGGCTGCAAAGAAAGAGGTAGCAAAGGCACAGGAGGCATGCAGGAAAATGTTCGGAGAACGCTTGGATTCGGAAGAGGGTCAGAGAGCGGTATTCAGGATTGCAAAGCAGATAGCGAAAGAGAGGTGTGATGTGATGGGGGTGAGTTGCTTGGGACAAATCGTTGTGGACCCAGATGGAATTAAAGGAAGACGGAAGAGATGTATGGAAATGCTGTTGAATGCAGAGAATGAATGGCATGGCAACATAGAGAGTAACCCAGTTTTAGGACCGGCAGAGAAGATAACTGAGAAGGAAGTTGAGGAAGCGATAAAAGCAATGAAGAGTAGAAAAGCAGGAGGGCTGACGGGAGTTGTGGGAGATGTGTTGAAGGCAGCAGGAAGTTGGGGTGTGAAGAGAATGACAGAGATCTGTAATCTGGTGGTGAAAGAAGGCCGCATTCCAGTGGATTGGGAACTGAGTACCCTCGTCCCTCTATACAAGGGGAAAGGTGACCCTCTGGAGTGTGGCTCGTACCGAGCGATAAAGTTATTGGAGCATGGAATGAAGGTATTGGAAAGGGTGTTGGAGAGGAGGATAAGGAAGAAAGTGCAGATCGACGAAATGCAGTTTTGGATTTATGCCAGGAAGAGGAACGACAGACGCGCTTTTTATTGTGAGGCAGTTGCAGGAGAAGTACATGGAGAAGAGGAAGAAGCTGTTTCTTGGGTTTGTTGATCTGGAGGAAGCATTCGATAGGGTTCCACACGAAGTATTGACACGGGCATTGAGGAAGTTAGGAGTGGAGGAATGGTTGATCAGAGTAGTGATGGCAATGTACAAAAGAGCGCGTACAGCTGTAAGGATGAAGGATGGGAACAGTGGTGAGTTTGAGGTGAAGGTGGGAGCGCATCAGGGGTCGGTACTAAGGTCACTACTATTTGTAGCTGTGATGGAGGTGCTGGCTCAGAACGTAAAGGAGGGTTTTTTTTGGGGGGGGTGGGGGTTTGTTTTTTTGTTTACAGAATCGAGGCTTGTGAAAGAGCTAACATTTATTTCACAAACAAATCTAACAAACAAAATATATAAAAAGAGGGAGCAGTAGACAAGATGGGGAGAGAAGGGGAAGCACACAAACACAACATTTGAGAGCAGGGACATCGGGAGATGTGTGGGAGGGAGAGGGCTTGGGGGGAGGAGGCGTGGGAAGGGGGGGGGGGGTGGGAGAAGTATAAAACACAAGGACACCAAGGACTTCCAGCACAGAAGTTGGTATTTCAAAAAAGTGGATTTGGGGTGAAATTAGCAGGGGTAGAAAAGATCAAGGTTTTGGATGGGGGAAGATAAGAGATGGTGGTGAACAGCTGTTTTAAAGACCTGGAGGGAGGAGTGGGATTGAAGAGAGTGAGGGAGTTTGTTCCAGAGGCAGGAGAAAAGAGGAATGAAGGAGTGAAGGTGAGCAGAGTCTTGATTTTGGCAGTTTAACCATAAGAGGGTTGCAGGCAGATCTTGTGCGACCTGCAGGAATATTTGGGGGACAGAGCCCAGAGACAGCTGGGAGGGCAAGGCCGGAGAGGAGTCGGTAGAAGACGGAAAGACCACCAACCTGCCGGCGGTGAGTGAGTGAATGGCCCTTGGAGTTAGCTTCATCGCGGGAGATTCCAATGATTCTGAACGCTTTGGTTTCAACCGCGTGAAGACGAGCTAGGTGTGAGGCAGGAGCACCAGCCCAGAGGGGAGTGTAGTATTCCATTGAGCTGCAGATGAAAGCCTTGTATGTGGTGAGGAGCTCAGGTGTGCCAAGGAAGGACTTCGCACGACGGAGGATGCCCAGTCGGCGGCTGGCTTTGGAGGCCAGATTTGAAATGTGGTTTTCCCAGGAAAGATCATGGCAGATAGTGAGACCCAAAAGCTTGAGTGACATAACGTCGTGGAGAGGTTTGTTGACAAAGTACATGGGAGGGTTGTCCGGACGGTCTTTTCGAAGAGACATAGTGATAGTGTGAGATTTTTCAGGATTGAAATGTTCCACTTGTTTGCCCAGTCTGTGATTTTGTCGAGGTCTGCAGAGAGTGAGGAGGCTGCTGCCTGCCTATCTGAAGGAATAGGTATGGAGTGGCAGAGAGTAGAGTCATCAGCAAAGAGATAGAGAGGATTTTCCAAGAGAGTCAGAGAGATCATTGATGAAGACCAGAAAACGCACAGGGCCCAGAACACTGCCTTGGGGAACTCCAGCCTGAACAGGAAGAGGAGATGAGATAAACCCATTCAGGGCCACACGTTGACTACGACTAGAGAGGAAGTCCGCCAGCCATGCGTGGAGATTTCCATGGATACCAAAGGAGGAGAGTTTGGTGAGCAGAGGGTGGTGCCAGACCGTGAGTCCCAGTGAGTCGCAGAAGTCCTTTGCTGAGGAGCCATGGCTTGTGATAGAGGTACCCACACCCAGCCAACTGGCATGGTGACAATTGAAATCACCACATATGAGGAAGAGAGAGTTGGGATGGGTAGATAGAAGTTGGTCCATATTATCAGACAGCGAGATGTATATGGAGTCATCACTGTTTGGTGGACGGCACAACACACATATGAACAAAAGGTGGGAGCGAAGGGGAAGCCGTAGCCAAAGGTATTCCTGGGGGTGAGGTGGAGAGAGGGCAGTGCAGGGCGAGTGAGGAAGAGTTTTTTTTATAAAGATAGCAACCCCACCTCCAGGACATGGCTCAGGTCTAACCTTCCTGGAGGTGCGAATAACCTGGGATAGATACCAAGGAATCAGAGACACCATGAGGTAGGAAAGTTTCTGTTAAGCAGATCACGTCTGGTTTGTCAGAAGCAACCTGTATGGAGAGATCAGTCAAGTTTGAGCGAAGGCCCCGGATGTTTGAGGTCCATACCGTTAATGAAGAGGAAGGGGGAGTGAAAACATTTTGCTACCTCGGAGACATGTTGAATGTAGAAGGTGGATCAGACTCAGCAACGGTTGCTAGAGTGAGATGTGCATGGAAGAAGTTTCGGGAACTGAGTGGCGTGCTGATGAGGAGGGTAGTGTCGTTGAAGCTGAAGGGAAAGGTGTATGCTGCATGTGTGATAAGTGTTATGATTTATGGGAGCGAGACATAGGTAATGAACGTAGAGCAGCAACGAAGGCTGGAAAGGGTGTAAATGGGAATGGTTCGGTGGATGTGCAGAGTATCGTTGAGAGAGAGGAAGACAAATGATGAATTGCGAAAGATGATGGGAATAGAGCCTGTGATTGATGCTGTGAAGAGAAACAGGTTGAGATGGTTTGGTCATGTGTTGAGGAAGGATGAAAGTGACTGGTTGAGAAGAGTGATGGAAATAAATGTAGAAGGAAGTAGAGGACTATTAATGGTCAGTGCCATGAAACTTTCCAAAGTGCATGTGTGAGACGCTTGGTCTCCTTCAAAATGATGGAGAATGGCATTTTGCATTGACAGATGCAGATTGCAGAAGCAATACAAATGTGCCCACAAATCAGGGAGCTCTTTGTGACCCTCCTACTCTACTCTTTTGAAACCCTGCTGACCCAGTTATGGTCTTCGACCATCACCATATGCACTGGTGGGATGACTTTCTTCCTCGGGTTCCTCAATAAGCAAGCTGATCATCAACTCCTGCGTGCAATGGTATCGCTGGACGTTGAGCATCGCCTTCAACACCACGACAGACAACTTTCTGAGTTTCATCTGCCAAATGTCACAAATGATTTGCGTGCAACAGTGCAAGCAATCAATGGAAATATTGCACAACCACAACTGCCAATGATTATTCAGGAGGAACTTGAACTTGCTTATGATTTTAAAACTTTGAGAAACATTGTAAACCAACGCTTGCATGGCCCAAATGCACTTCTACCCTCTCAACGTGAGGTATATGTATATGACACTGTTATAGTTGCTTTACAGAAAAAGGAACCATTGGCTATCTTCCTGGATGCAAGAGGTGGGACAGGTAAAACCTATACACTGAACACTCTGCTAGCTGCTGCACACACCCTGCACAGTGACAAAATGAATGTTTCTCTAGCTGTTGCCTCAAGTGGTATTGCGGCTACACTTCTGCTGGGTGGACGTACATTTCATTCCAGGTTCAAAGCCCCCATCATGGTCACTGACTCAACAACATTATCAATATCGATATCTCACCAAAGTGTTCTTGCTGACCTAATTCGTAGAGCAAACCTTATTGTATGGGACGAGGCTCCAATGAGTCACAGGCACCTACTTGAGGCACTTGACCACCGTACATTACGAGACATCACCAACCAAGACATACCTTTTGGGGGAAAAGTTCTCTGCTGGACACTTTAGACAGGTGCTTCCTGTTATTAAACATGGATCACGTGCCCAGATTGTCAATGCCTCTCTGAAATATTCTCTGTGTTGTGGCAACATTTCAAGATATTCCACCTTACCGAGAATATGCGTGTGCTTATGAATGGACATTGGACATTATAAAAAATCGAGGGAGTTTGATCGTTGGCTACTACAACTTGGCAACGGACAGCTACCCTACAACAATGAGGCATGCATTGAAATACCAGAGGAAATGTGCATGCAAATTGACAGCACCTCACGTGAAACAATCAAGTAGATCCATGAGTGAAGTCATTGACTGGGTCTTTCCTGACTTTCACCGACACCACACAGATCATAAGTGGATGGCAGATCGTGCAATATTAGCACCAAATAACACATTGGTGGATACCATCAACGAGGTCATGTCAGATACATTTCCTGGAACACCAACACTTTGTCAAAGTGCAGACAAGACGGTAAATGATGATGATGATGACGATGCCACACGTTTGCCAACTGAATATCTCAATTCCCTTAACATTGCCGGAATGCCACCTCATCAACTCTCACTCAAGGATGGCATGCCGTTAATCTTGCTCCGCAACCTCAACGCGAAGCCAGGACTCTGCAATTAAATGGGACACGGTTAATCGTGAAAGAAGTTATCTGTGGCCGCCTCCTAAAGGCTATTATTGCTAATGGTGACAATGCAGGTCGCAGTGTGTTTATCCCTCGCATCACTCTTCAACCTACAGATGGGATTTTCCCATTCCATTGGCAACGACGTCAGTTCCCAGTGAGAATTGCCTTTGCCATGACCATAAACAAGAGTCAGGGGCAGAGTTTGTCTAGGGTGTGCTTGTGGCTAGAACAACCGGTCTTCACATATGGTCAACTGTATGTAGGATCATGACGCGTTGGCCACCCTGACAATATTCGTTTCGCTATCAAGCAGTTGCCTCACCTTCCAAGAACTGCGACATGTTGTTGTATTGTTTACAGTGAAGTGTTATCACTATCCTGAACTTAAATTGCTTATAAAGATGTAACATCACTGATATTACAAATAAATTTGAGCAGAAGAAATGTTTGCATTATCATTGGCTTAAATCATGACGACACAACAACTCATATAGTCATTATCCTAAGTTCAAACAAACTTGTGCCTCTGCAGCGATGTATAGTGAGGCAAGCACAGCATCCCGATCCACGCTATTCGATTTATGTCAACATATTTTATCTATCTTTTATATATATATATATATATATATATATATATATATATATATATATATATATATATATATATATATATACAGACTTGGCATTTAATATGGAATATATTTTTTTTCTTGACTTGGGTTTACTTTCTTCACTCAGTATATCAATCTGGTGAGTTTCTTTTACACTTTGGTGATTTATTTGTTAAAAGAATCATGTCACTGATTGTCTGTTGCAGCAAGAAGTCAACAACAGGATTATATCACAGGTGGCATGGCAAAATGTACGGACAGGTGCATTTGATGATTGGCTTCACAGTCAGGTATACAAGGGTTGTTGCGTTCTGTATTAGTGGAAAACAACTGCTGCACGTCTCCAAAAGTTATTGCCGCTTCCTCTGGAGATGGTCCGTCAACTCGACAATGCTGTTTGTCATGGAGTGGTGGCTTTACGAAATTACGGCATGAAACAGCGTGCTATTGCTCGGCAGTATGGCATCACTCAAGGTCAGGTGTCAAAGATCCTGAAACGAAATGCTCAGAGGGGTGTCCCTACTCCAATACCGAGGCCAGGACGTCCCCGCAGAACCACAAGGAGGGATGATCGCCAGCTGCACCGGTTAGTACGCAATGGCCATACCAAGTCAGCTAATCGGCTTAGGGCTGAGTGGCAGCAACTGACAAATGTGCCTGAATCCAGAAGGCTAGTCAACCAACGACTGGTTCAAGCACGCTATCGTGCCAGGCGTCCACTGAGAAAGCCACGCCTGACCAGACAACACCGCCAGCGCCGATTGCAGTGGGCCAGAGAGCACCGTCAATAGCAGCCAGGACACTGGAATCATGTGATCTTCAGTGACGAGTCTAGATTTCTGGTCTATCGTCAAGATGGCCGCGTCCGAGTGCGCAGACAAGTGCATGAAGCCTACAACAAAGATTGTATAGTGCCAAGGGTCCAAGCTGGAGGTGGTGGGGTGACCGTTTGGGCTGCTTTTCATGCAGGGGGCAAAACTGACCTGGTTGTTCTGAATGGAAACCTGAACCAGTTCAAGTACAGGGCCATTCTGGAAGAAACATTGCTTCCATTTGCTCGTGCAGCCTTTCGAGGAAACTTTGTCTTCCAAGATGACAATGCACGGCCTCATCGTGCTCGCATGATCCAACACTTTCTTGCTGACCGTGGTGAAGAGCATATGGAGTGGCCTGCCATGTCCCCGGATATGAATCCGATAATCCGATAGAGAACTTGTGGGCAGAATTAACGCGTCAAATCGACCACTTGGACCAGCAGCCGACCTCTGTGCGTGAATTGCAGCAGGCTATTGTCACTGCATGGCAAGCGATTCCTGTCCAAACCTTGGCAAATCTCGTGAACAGCATGCCTCAACGTGTACGTGCTCTCCTGAATGCTCGTGGGGGTTACACGAAGTACTGAACTGTATATTTACTGTCCGTAATCCCAGTCGTAATTTAACTTTAGTTTTGGTAAAAAAAAAATTGGCTAATGTGCAAAATAAAGAGCTACTTCTGGAAAACGTACAGAAGTTTAACACAGTACTGTCCATGAATTGAGTGCGATATCAGTTTACATCACTTTCAAGTGTCAATGTATTTGTTTCGAAATGTCAAATGTGGTTTTTGTTTCTTTTAAAGGTCACATTAACAAAATCTAGAATAATTTCAACATAATTCCAATGAACTTTTGGTTCTAAGTCATCTTGAAAAGTAAGTTCACCCCCACAAAAAAAATATTCCATATTAAATGCCAAGTCTGTATATATATATATATATTGTTGTGGATATGAGAATGTTTTTTTTTTTTTATTGTTGTGGTAAAATGTTGTTGTAAAAGGTTGTTGTAAAATATCACCCCTCCTCCCTCCGTTTGTGGTTGTATAAAGGTCAAAGGGCGTTCCCGTAGTTAGTCCATAAAACATACATGCAGGACACGATATATCTTTTTTGACAGTTATATCCTTATTATGTGTATTAGTGTAAGGCTGTGTCTTCCATTAATTGAAATACTCCATTGCACCAGTGAAAGAGAATAGATCCCCTTTCCTTCCCATCCCCAAAATCTCCCTTTCCTTCCCATCCCCAAAACCTCCATTTCCATATTACATCCCCTCTCGTCACTGCTGAGCCCTCGATTCCCAATCACCTCCCCTCCAATAACCGCCATTGACCATGTGCTTTGAGTCGGAGAAGAAAGGCGTGTCTCCACCTCGTCAGAGGGGAGGAGGGGCGCGCCCGCCCGTCGTCATCCAGGGCGGAGCCCGAGGGTCGCGCGACCAACCAGGGCCGAGGTGAGCACCCCGATGGGCGTGTCCAAAACGCCGGCGGCGTAATCGCTGGAGGCGCTATAAAAGGCGCAAACGGAAGTGGTCACAGTGAGTTGGTCGGAGATGCACTTTGAGTTGGTCACAAGGAGTTGGTCTGAGTCGGTTGCCAGAGGAGGGTCAGTGGTTGCGTTGGTTGCGGTGGTAAGGAGTCGGTGGTCAGTTGGTTGCGGTGAGGAGTCGGTGGTGAGGAGTGAGAGAAACAAGAAAGAGTTGAGGGTTTGGACCAGACGAGTGGGACAAGGCCTGGCAAAGCACGCGACGTAAACAGCAGCCAAAACAGCAGCGTGGGGCCTGGCCTGAACGGCGGCTGCTAAACGCGCCGGTTGTGCTGCGGGACCCCCTTGGACCTCCCTCTCCCTCCAGCCATCCACATCCTGCCATTACTGCAATTCCCCGCTTGAGTCAGTGTCTTTTGTTTGTTCTGTCCTGGGTTAATTAAGCTGTATAAGTTAATAATTGCACTGTGTCTCTAATCCTTCTGTATATTATTTTATTATCTTTCCTTCTCCTTGGTTACTTTGAGCATGTAAATAGTAGGAATAAATTTAGTGGTATTTCCAACCTTTTTGTCTTCTGCTTCTTCTTCTTCACATCCGTGTCGCCTTTGTCTTTTCCCTATTGACTAGCTGTGGTGCCATCCGGCCAAAGTCCTGGGTGAATCGGGTGAGTCAGGGATCCTGTTAGGTCGCGGCAATACCAAACTGCTCGGTAACTAACATCTTAAACCGCGATCAGTAACAATATATATATATATATATATATATATATATATATATATATATATATATATATATATATATATATATATATACATACATACAGGGGGCTGCAAAAGTAGGTATACAGTTATGAAGAAAAAAAACGTGCGCACAAAACGTATTTTATTGATTATACAAGCATATCAATAATAACATATCAATAATAAACATATCAATAATAAACATATTAATCCCTCAAATGTCCCTCAAAACTATTTCCCTCAAAATCCCTCAAAACTATTATAATACTGGTAATACTGGTATAATCCTTACTGTATACCTACTTTTGCAGCCCCCTGTATATATATATATATATATATATATATATATATATATATATATATATATATATATATATATATACACACACAGCATATCTATAAATATATCTGTGCAGTGTCTTGTCACTTGTCTTGTCTTGTCACTGAATTACTACCTCAAACTTTTGTAAAATCGTACGAAACTTCGGGTATGAACCTATCTCTCCTGTGTGTGTCTTCAAGGGTCTTTGTTTTGAAATTTTTTGAAAAAACAACTTTTGTTGAAAAACAAAAATTGAAAAAGATGTATTTTTTCAACTTAAGTATTCAACTTCAATTGTTTATGAAATGTAATATCACGTATATGACAAAAACATTTATGCAAAATAATTGTTTGTTATGATTGGTGTCCACCATGACAAAACAGCAACTCAGGCACACTTGGTCATCGATTTATATATCTACATATCTGGGCAGTATCTGTGTTGTCACTGAACTACTCCCTGAAACTTTTGTTTCCGTGGTTGTGAAGTGTTTTTAATAACGTGGTGGTGGTTTTGAA
>NC_136272.1:54412058-54442058 GCF_964187855.1 Myxine glutinosa
ACTGAACCCTTGGTGTCGTGTCATTTTAATCCCAGCCGTTGTGTCCTTTTCCATCATTGATTTAGCATAGCGCGACTTAGTCAACGTTCGAGTATAATCGGGTAAACGTGCAGGCGCGGTCATACCAAACCGCTCGGTAGACCAACATCCACAACCGCGTCTGTAACAATTGGTGTCAGGAGTGTCGGATTCGAACCTGGGACTAAATTTATTAGGCCCAAATTTTGGAACACCAATTGTACCACTAGGGTAACAATTGGTGTTGGGAGGTAGAATTCGATCCAGAGCGCGTTTCCCGCGCTCGAAATTATAACGACGAAATTTGATTTGTTTTACGGAAATAAAAACCCGAATTTTGAAAGTCGCGCTATGGCGGATCAAGACAGCTGGGGTCCGGTAGGGGAGAGTGAGGCAGGGTCGGTCCAGGACCAAATTGAGGGACGCGAGGAGTGCGAAGCAGCGAGGGTAGCAGACGCACAAAATAGCGTCGTTGCGCCCGACGTTGCGGGGGCGCAAAATGGCGCCTCGCTGGTCACCGCGCCCGCGACCGTGGCAGCGCCCCTGGTGGATTCGAACCTTTTCCTCCTGCAAATGAGGGCCCTTATGGAACAAATGGGTGAGCAATTGGGAGACCAAATTAGAGGTTTGAAAAGCAGTATGGGACAAATGGGGAACCGGATGGAGGCTCAGAATGAGCAATTGGGGGTAATGGGGAACCGGATGGATGCTCAGGGTGAGCGATTGGAGGGCAAAATAGGGGTAATGAGGGACGAAGCGAGGGGTACCGGAGAGGGGTTAGACAATAATTTTAAGGAGTTAGACAAGAAATTTGGGAAGTTAGACAATAATTTTGAGGGGTTAGACAACGGGATAAAAGAGGTGAGAAATGGGTTAATAGGGTTAGAAAACAGTATGGAAGGCAAATTGAGGGACATGAGGGACCAAGCGGAAAGGGAAGTTAAACAAATGGAGCAGCAGATAGAGGGGGTCAGAATGGGGGTAGAAACTAAACTGGATGCTCACAGGGAGGAAATGGAGCAGATGAGGGTGGCATCTGGGCAGGAGATGCAAGTGATGGGAGAGGAGATCAGAAGAGGAGTGAGTGAGGAGGTCGGAGGAGTGCGCGAGGAGGTGAGGCACTGTAAGGAGCACATGGAGAAGGAGGTGAGAAAGGGGACTGTAAAGTTACAAGGGGGCATAGAGGACCTGACGCAGGAGGTGGAACAGCTGACGGAGGGACAAAAAGGACTAACGGAGCAGGTTCAAAGGAACACTGCGGTATTAGGAGGTTTAAAAGCGACACAAAACGACATAAAAAACGACTTAATAGCGACAAAGAGGGAATGTCAGATGGTACGTGAGGGACTGACAGCGAGGTTGGACGAGGTGGTAGAGGTAATGGAGACGAAGGACCGGCAGGTGAGGACGCACCTGGAAACGGTCAAGGTAGCCTTAGAGGACGAGCTTGAGGAGACGTACCGGGGAATAAAAGAGGTGAAGCAGAAATTAGAAGAAGTGGAAGAAGGGGTGAGCGAAATTAAGAAGCGACGGAGAGAGGATAAGAAGGAGATAAAAGAGGAGATAAAAGAATTGGTCCAAAGTCTGTGTTTGGATCGTGATGATGTGCTCATTAACCGGATGAGGGATTCGCAGGTGATGGAGGAGAAGCGAAAAGGAAGAGGACCCGGTGTAAGTGGTGACCAATATGGTCGTGCGTATGATGCGCCAGGGGATTTAAGAAGCTTGGGGGTCGAGATAGACCCGGGTGTTCGTGAGAGGCCGTTGGTGAAGTGTGCGACAGGTCTGGTGTGCGAAAAAGGAGGTGTGCGAGAAAGTCCGACTCTGGGGTGTGTGAGGAAAAAGTGCGTGCCAAGGAGTGAGTGTGCTGGCGAGAATGAGTCGGTCGTAGCGCGTGTGCGAGGGAGCACATGGAAGCGCGGTGTGGTGAGTGTTACAGAGGGTGTAACGGGAGAGTGTGCGCGAGAAAGGTGTGTGACGGACAGGTGCATGAGGAAAGAGTGCGCTGTCAAGAGTAAGGGTGAGTGCGCTGTCAAGAATGGAGGTGAGAGTAGTGAGAGTGACAAGGAGAGTGAGTTGGTTGTGACAGGTGAGCGAGGATGTACACCTGGGATGGAAGGATGCACATCTGGAATGGTAGAGCGTGAGTGGGAATGCACGCTGGAATTGGTAGTGAGGCACGTGGTTGGGTGTGCGAATGAGAGCACACCTGTGATTGTCACAGAGGAGGGGGCGCGAAGAGGTGTGTTGGTGAGGTGTGCGACCAACGAATGTGTGCCAAAGTGTTCGGTGGTCAGGTGTGTGACCAAGGCTGTGAGTGGAATGGGTGTACCGAGGTGTGTAAGGAAAGGTACGAGGAGCATGGAAACGGCTGGATGTGTGAGCAAGGAACGGGCCGCGGGGTGTAAGCGTCCAGGTGAAGCATCGACGTTAGACGGGGTAGAGTTTAGGTCGACTTTTAGCCGAATCGGGCCCTCGGTGCGTGCTGGGCCTCGCTTTGAACGGCCGCGTCCGTGCTCCACTAGGCGGAGCGGGCAGCCCGATAGAAAGGGTCGTCATGGCGACCACTTTTTGTTGAGGCATTCCGGCAGGTCGAGATCGGGACATTGGATGGCTCCACGCCGAGATGGTGCGTGGGATCTCGGCCCGGGTAAGCCCCCGTCCCTGCCCCGAATGCCGGACGCATCCAGCCGCTGGCGCAGAACAACCCGCATTCATGGCTTGGCTTTACGAAGCCGGGCTTTGGACAGGAATTGGCGCATCGAGAGGCATTAGTGAGTAGACTGGGTGATGAGGTTAGTGTTTTGGACCCAAAATTAGAGAAAAACAAAATTTGATGATTGGCAAGGGATTGGCAGTAGTGATTGGCAGTAGTGATTGGCAGATGATGGGTAGTGATTGGCAAATTTTTAATTTGTTGAAATTTGATGTGCGAAATTGGTAGTGAGCGATGGGCCCGGTGGGTAAGGCTGGCATCCCTGCCACCCTTCCCATAGGTGGGGGCAAATGCGCAATAGCTTATGGGGTTGATGGCAGTGAAAACTAGCCCGGGTGGGTTAGGTTATATTGTAGGGATCTAGCGAAGATGACATTAGGTGACGTTAAGTTTAGTTAGTGACTGATACCTGTAGTGGGGACGCAGGTAGATTAGTGTGGATGATAATGACGTGGGAGCGCAATAGTTTAAAGGGACGACTGGGAAGCGCAAGTTTCAGAGGGGAGTAGTTAGGTGAGATGATGCTGTGTGAGAATTGAACAGGTGTGATTGCACAGGTGTGCAACTGGACAGGTGTGTGGAGCAGTGTGTGAGTAGTGAGTGTTGTGGATCAGCGCGAATGCGCTTGGGGAGAGAAGGGTGCAGGTGGCACCAGGTGTGAGAGCACAGGTGTGCAAGTAAAGGTGTGTGGAGAGAGTTGGAGTAATTGGTACGGAGTGGTGTGCATGGTGCGAAGGTGTGGATGGGGGAAGAGTGGACCCCTTTCACGAGTACCCGGGGCGGGTAGTGTAAGTGTTAGGTAGAGGGTATAGGTAAATTGTGGTTGGATATTGGCATCTGTGGTGCGGGTGACAGAATGGTATTTGGATGGGTGCATTAGTGTTGTGGAAATGGCTGGGCGTGTAGCCTGTTAGTGTGTGTAGTTGGTTGGGCACTCCACCACTGTGAGGATGTCGGCCAGGTGAGGCCGCAGGTGGGCTCTGGGAGCCGATAGTTGTGAGTGGGTGCCTGAGGATCCCGGGTGTGGATCGGGCAGCCCAGTGCCAGAGAGGGCACCGAGTGGGGAGAGCGCCAGAGGGCCTTCCCCAGGTAGTTAGGTTAGGGTAAGGAGCAGGTAAGCTTGGAGGCAACTGCAGTGGTGGAGGTGTGCAGGTGGGTAGACCCACTGGGAGAGGTACACGCCACAGCCCAGAAATTGTGCGAGGGCACCGGGAGATGAATCGGGGGAGTGAGACCCCAAATTGAAAAGCACCACAGTTTGGCCAATGGGAATTGGTTTTTAGAACCCATAGTGTAAGAGGGCCAATGGTTTGGCCGGAGAAAGACCCCGGGTAGTGTAAAGTTGTTAAAGTCATTTAGGAAATAGTTAGGATTGATGAACCTGTCGCACCATACGCAGCCACTTACCTGTGGTGATGATGATGACTCCACACCTGTGTTTTCTTTGTTCTGTGTGCAGGAAATGAGAATTGCTGTGTGGATTGGTGAGACGCATCACGACGTGGATGAGACATTGGGGTGATTCCATCTCTCCCTCCCTAGGAGGGACTGATGATGAATTGGTAATGGCAAATTTTGATGAGTTGAAAATGGCAAATTTGATTGGTTAGGAGGGAGAGAAGACGAATTTGGTATATGGGAGGAACGGGGAAGACAGTAGGGACGTTTGTTGATTTGTAAAGTAGATGTTTATGGGTAGTGTTGTGTTTTGTGGATACAGTAAGGGGTAAGGGAGGGGCCATGTAGGTTACCTGGTGGGGGGGGGGGCGTACGGTAGGAACGTACCTGTCTCACCTGGTTCCCATGTGCCCCCAGTGTGCATTACCTTACATTGCGTGCACTTTTGCGCCCTTACCACCTTACTCACTTGTCTGCTTCTTTTGTCTCCCACCTCTGAGGATCTGGCTTTGGGGTAGAGAGAGAGGAGAGAGAGGTGCTGGCTACGCAGTTGTGGGCCTGCACTTTCGCTGCTTGCTGCCTGGATCGATACACCATATGGACCGCAATGTTGGTGGCCACCCACAATGGACCGCAGTTCTTTTGCGGCCAAGCACCACCCGTGGATGGACCTATGGGTCAACGTGGCACCTATGCCATACAAGGTGAACCACTTATAGTTGGCCCCCTGACGGCCACAATACAGAAATGGACGCGGTTGGCACCTTTCTTTATTTTTTTGAAAGAGGCAAGAACACCAAGTGCACCACACGAAGGCAAGACCAGCGGCAGAACATCGGCCGGCTGCGACACCACCGGTGATTTATAAACACTTTATTGGTGCACCGGATGGTGCTGACTGTGTTATGGGGTGGTGCTTTTGATGCTTGGAAGGGGTGCTCTGCACATTATTAAAGGCCATAAGGCCACAGAGCACTCGTGGGTTGGTGTATCGATGCTGGCATGCGTGCTCTCTCTATGCATAACATCTGCATGTGTTCCTCCAAAAACAGGTCCTGGATCGTAGTGTAAATATCAGCGTAGTCTTGTGTAAATAATGCTCCCTACCGGCTGTATGTTTAGTTTGCGAATTCTTTCCGGATTCGGTTATCCTGTGGGTGTGTTTCTGTGAGGAGAAGGGTGCAACGTCGCAGGGGGACATATTTACTCATTTGTGAATATCTGTAAAACTGTCGCACTCAGGGTAGAGTTAATAGTAGAGGGAACTACATCTGAGTGCCACACTAAAATAGGTAAAAATTTATCGGGTCGGGACGCCCCGAGGGTAGAGAAGGGTGCAATGTTGCGGATATGGGACTTGGCCTCAATATCCGCTTGTAAATACTCCCCTATTTCCCCAATACTCCCCAACTATCCCCAATCCCCCATTCCCTAGTCCCATTGCCTGTAAATAACACTCTGTAGAACCGACCTTCCCCTTTTTCCCCCATTAAATGTCGTGCCCAGATTCACCGCATCTCACGTAGACAACTATGGGACATCTTGCTAGTTATTCTTAGTCTATGTCAGTTAAGGACTCGTTTCCATTAATTCTGACTCTTCGTTGCACCAGAATGTGATCGTATGGCACCAGTAGTGAGTTTAGGACCTCCCCTTACCTCCTCCCATCTTCCCCATGAAACAACAACAACAACAACTACAACAACTACAACAACAACAACAACAACTACAACAACTACAACAACAACAACAACAACAACAACTACAACAACAACAACAACAACTACAACAACAACTACAACTACAACAACAGAGGAGATGGGGGCGGCGCGGCGCGGGGGAGTGTGCGTCCTCACACCGGCTCGGTTAGCCGCCATGACCATGCGCTCCGACGGGGTTACCACGAAGGGGCTCCCTGTCAGCCCCTCGTCAAGGGCAGAGCCGGTAACCCCCCCGCACGCACCCAATGAGAAGCAACGGGCCGATTCCATCTGGGGCGGAGCTAACGAGCCGAGGGCGTGTCACTCCCCGCCGGATATACGCAGCCACTTACCGGACGTGACGTGAGATGCGCCCCCGACTGAAGAAGACAAGTCACGACCTTCGAGCGCTGAGTGAGGCCTCCCGCATCTCTGGACCGGAGCGGGTCGATTCTGTCCTTGAGCCAAGAGTGCACCTTGAGCCATCGACTACCCGCTTTCCTTGCCATCAATCCCCGTGTGAGTCAGTTTTGTCCCGTTTATCTGTCGTCTGTCGGGGCTAATATAAGAGTGTGTCTAAGTGCCTGTCTTTCTATGCTGTCCCTCTCATTCCTGTAATCTGACCTTCCGCAATATTATAACCTCCTCCGGAGGTCTTGAGAACTGAACCCTTGGTGTCGTGTCATTTTAATCCCAGCCGTTGTGTCCTTTTCCATCATTGATTTAGCATAGCGCGACTTAGTCAACGTTCGAGTATAATTGGGTAAACGTGCAGGCGCGGTCATACCAAACCGCTCGGTAGACCAACATCCACAACCGCGTCTGTAACAATATTATGAAAAGATCTGGATATTGGGCCATCTCAGATTCAGAGATTTGATTTTTGCAAGATTTCGATTCGATTGGGATCGAAGAGAACACCTTCTTCGTCTTCTGTACAGTGAAGTTGCCAGCCCTGAATTCTCTGGCTACATCTGGGTGCTTCATTGGGAGTGCAACCGTGTCCCTCAGGTGAACAGGGACACACCTGGCATAGTGTGTGTGGTCTAAGGCATGGAACCATGGGACCAGTTCCGTCAGGGCATCAAGGTACGTCGTGAATGAAGCCTGCCGCAGAGAACGCACGTAGACCAGTACCAACATCTCTAGTTCCAGCACAGTTGCCCAGTACTGAAAGTTGGGAATGTCTTCTCCTCTCTGGTGACACCAGTCTTCGAACTCAGGCAGGTCTTCTGCATCATCAGCATATGTCATACAGTGGCGTTCATACGCACGGTGTTGCAGGATGTGCAGTGCCGCTGCAGTGATTTGATGAGCTCTTCTTGTGCGGGTGACGTGGGCAGCTCGTAGGAAGGAGTCGGCCGTCCCTGGCGTTGCAATCTCAGCTTGCAAAATCTGCAAATCTTGCAAAAATCAAATCTCTGAATCTGAGATGGCCCAATATCCAGATCTTTTCATAATATGATAGTCTACTAGTGTGCCAAATTTGGTGCTTGTATCACAAAATGCACAATTCTTTTGAATATTTGGGCTAAGCCGCCCCACTAAAACGATATCTATAGGTGTGCAAAGTGTCAAGTTAATCCATCCTTCGATGCCTGAGCCTTAGGCGAACAAACTTTTCAAGTCCTTGCATTATAGTATGATTTTCCTTGGTGGCCATATTGGATTTTGGACGTCATCTCGAAAATAAGTGACATATGAAATGTACCTTTCCCTGAATCAGTTTCACTGACCTCAAAAACCCCTGATTTGATACCTCATTTGTCTATCTGTGACTTCTACAGCCAGAGATATATGATATTTCAGTTTTGCTGGTGGCATTTTGAATTTTGGCCAACATCTTGGAAAATCTGAAACGGTCAGGATGGCTCCTCGGCTAAAATCAATTGATAGGTCCAAACGAAGCTCCATACCAAATTTGGGACTTTTGTCCGGCTTGTAACATTACGCCTAAAAATTGTTGCTAAGCCACCTGACTATCACATGCAGTGTTATTTGTAAAAGTTTGGTCCATAAGCACGAAAATAAAAATGGTAGTTTTGTAAAGTCGTTCCCCCAGAAATTATTGCTAAGCTGCCTAACTAGATCAATCACATGGGGGTTAAATGCATGTTCCAAGTGAACTCCAATCGGTGGAGGCGTCGTGGTGCACCGGGCTAAGGCGGGCCACGATGACGTATCAACGATGCGTACTCGAGAGCTGTAAACGGCAAAGGTTCGAATCCTCGACCCTGGGCCCCCGCAGGTGTTGCGCCGCGGAAAATGAGCCTCACGCTAAAGACGTCCGGGCGGACGCCCCGGGCACCCGGGCCTCCACCCTTTTGAATCCAAACCAATTAATCAATAATTAATCACTGAAAAGCGAATTTATGCATTTGAAATCGTCCACCGTTCCTTGTCGTGACGTCACATTCAACGGCCATAAAATGAAATGTTGTTGTTTTTTTGAAGGATATTTAAATAATCTCGTTGACCCTTAAGGACTTATATATATATATATATATATATATATATATATATATATATAAAACCCTTCGGTTTATAATTATATATAAAATCGATGGACCATCCACAGGGTAAAGGAAAGAATAAAAGAAAAAAATATCACTTCCCGTTCCAGATCCAGGAAGTTGACCCCAAGAGGAAGAAGAAGAAGAAGAACCACCCTTCGGCTAGTCACTCGTCACTCGTCACGTCAGTCGTCAGTCGTAGTCCTCGGGCACACTGAAACTGTAAGTGTCATGTGCGGCTGTCATACGGGTTGAAGGCACGAACAGTGCACCAAAATCGAGCGTCATTATATATCATAAATTAATAATGCACTATATCCTGCCTCCAAAGGTGCGGGCGACAGTCCCTGACCGAGCTTTGTTGGTTTATTGGTTTATTCCCAAAGATGGATGTTCCATTCACCGTCAGGAGCATTCCCAAAGATGGATGTTCAATTCATGGTGAGGAGCATTCCCAAAGATGGATGTTCCATTCACGGTGAGGAGCATTCCCAAAATTAGTCACGTGAAAAAGTAAGTACCCGTGTACAAGTAAGTACACGTGAAAAAGCTCCGTCTCCCTGTGCCGCCCCGTCTCCCTGTCCCGCTCCGTCTCCCTGTCCCGCTCCGTCTCCCTGTCCCGCTCCGGCTCCCTGTCCCGCTCCGTCTCCCTGTCCCGCTCAGTCTCCCTGTCCCGCTCAGTCTCTCTGTCCCGCTCAGTCTCCCTGTCCCGCTCAGTCTCCCTGTCCCGCTCAGTCTCCCTGTCCCGCTCAGTCTCCCTGTCCCGCTCAGTCTCCCTGTCTGCGGGCGACAGCTCAGTCTCTCTGTATGGAGTGGGAGGGAGAGAGCAGTGGGATTGGTAGAATATGGAGTGGGAGGGAGAGAGCAGTGGGATTGGTAGAATATGGAGTGGGAGGGAGAGAGCAGTGGGATTGGTCGAGTGAAGTATGGAGTGGAAGGGAGAGAGCAGTGGGATTGGTAGAATATGGAGTGGGAGGGAGAGAGCAGTGGGATTGGTCGAATATGGAGCGGGAGGGAGAGAGCAGTGGGATTGGTCGAATATGGAGCGGGAGGGAGAGAGCAGTGGGATTGGTCGAGTGTGGAGTGGAATGGAGAGAGCAGTGGGATTGGTCGAATATGGAGTGGGAGGGAGAGAGCAGTGGGATTGGTCGAGTGATGTATGGAGTGGAAGGGAGAGAGCAGTGGGATTGATCGAATATGGAGTGGGAGGGAGAGAGCAGTGGGATTGGTCGAGTAAAGTATGGAGTGGAAGGGAGAGAGCAGTGGGATTGGTAGAATATGGAGTGGGAGGGAGAGAGCAGTGGGATTGGTCGAGTGAAGTATGGAGTGGAAGGGAGAGAGCAGTGGGATTGGTCGAATATGGAGTGGGAGGGAGAGAGCAGTGGGATTGGTCGAGTGAAATATGGAGTGGAAGGGAGAGAGCAGTGGGATTGGTAGAATATGGAGTGGGAGGGAGAGAGCAGTTGGATTGGTAGAATATGGAGTGGGAGGGAGAGAGCAGTGGGATTGGTCGAGTGAAGTATGGAGTGGGAGGGAGAGAGCAGTGGGATTGGTAGAATATGGAGTGGGAGGGAGAGAGCAGTGGGATTGGTAGAATATGGAGTGGGAGGGAGAGAGCAGTGGGATTGGTAGAATATGGAGTGGGAGGGAGAGAGCAGTGGGATTGGTAGAATATGGAGTGGGAGGGAGAGAGCAGTGGGATTGGTAGAATATGGAGTGGGAGGGAGAGAGCAGTGGGATTGGTAGAATATGGAGTGGGAGGGAGAGAGCAGTGGGATTGGTCGAGTGAAGTATGGAGTGGAAGGGAGAGAGCAGTGGGATTGGTAGAATATGGAGTGGGAGGGAGAGAGCAGTTGGATTGGTAGAATATGGAGTGGTCTTTTGGTATAATCCTGGGTTAAATGTGCATCCACCTTTTGGTATAATCCTGGGGTAAATGTGCATCCACCTTTTGGTATAATCCTGGGTTAAACGTGCATCCACCTTTTGGTATAATCCTGGGTTAAATGTGCATCCACCTTTTGGTATAATCCTGGGGTAAATGTGCATCCATCTTTTGGTATAATCCTGGGTTAAATGTGCATCCATCTTTTGGTATAATCCTGGGTTAAATGTGTATCCACATTTTGGTATAATCCTGGGTTAAATGTGCACCACCTTTTGGTATAATCCTGGGGTAAATGTGCATCCATCTTTTGGTATAATCCTGGGTTAAATGTGTATCCACATTTTGGTATAATCCTGGGATAAATGTGCATCCACCTATTGGTATAATCCTGGGGTAAATGTGCATCCACCTTTTGGTATAATCCTGGGGTAAATGTGCATCCACCTTTTGGTATAATCCTGGTTTAAATGCGCATCCTCCTTTTGGTATAATCCTGGGTTAAATGTGCATCCACCTTTTGGTATAATCCTGGGGTAAATGTGCATCCATCTTTTGGTATAATCCTGGGTTAAATGTGCATCCACATTTTGGTCCAAACCTGGGTTAAATGTGCATCCACATTTTGGTATAATCCTGGGTTAAATGTGCATCCACCTTTTGGTATAATCCTGGGTTAAATGTGCATCCACCTTATGGTATAATCCTGGGTTAAATGTGCATCCTCCTTTTGGTATAATCCTGGGTTAAATGCGCATCCTCCTTTTGGTGGAAACCTTGGTTAAATGTGCATCCACCTTATTGTATCATCCTGGGTTAAATGTGCATCCATCTTTTGGTATAATCCTGGGATAAATGTTCATCCACCTTTTGGTATAATCCTGGGTTAAATGTGCATCTACCTTTTGGTAAAATCCTGGGTTAAATGTGCATCCACCTTTTGGTATAATCCTGGGTTAAATGTGCATCCACCTTTTGGTATAATCCTGGGTTAAATGTGCATCCACCTTTTGGTATAATCCTGGGTTAAATGTGCATCCACCTTTTGGTATAATCCTGGGGTAAATGTGCATCCATCTTTTGGTATAATCCTGGGTTAAATGTGCATCCACATTTTGGTCCAAACCTGGGTTAAATGTGCATCCACATTTTGGTATAATCCTGGGTTAAATGTGCATCCACCTATTGGTATAATCCTGGGGTAAATGTGCATCCACCTTTTGGTATAATCCTGGGGGTAAATGTGCATCCACATTTTGGTATAATCCTGGGTTAAATGTGCATCCACCTTTTGGTATAATCCTGGGTTAAATGTGCATCCACCTTTTGGTATAATCCTGGGTTAAACGTGCATCCACCTTTTGGTATAATCCTGGGTTAAATGTGCATCCACCTTTTGGTATAATCCTGGGTTAAATGTGCATCCACCTTTTGGTATAATCCTGGGTTAAATGTGCATCCACCTTTTGGTATAATCCTGGGTTAAATGTGCATCCACCTTTTGGTATAATCCTGGGTTAAATGTGCATCCACCTTTTGGTATAATCCTGGGGTAAATGTGCATCCACTTTTTGGTATAATCCTGGGTTAAACGTGCATCCACCTTTTGGTATAATCCTGGGTTAAATGCGCATCCTCCTTTTTGTGGAAACCTGGGTTAAATGTGCATCCACGTTTTGGTATAATCCTGGGTTAAATGTGCATCCACCTTTTGGTATAATCCTGGGTTAAATGTGCATCCACCTTATGGTATAATCCTGGGTTAAATGCGCATCCTCCTTTTGGTGGAAACCTGGGTTAAATGTGCATCCACCTTTTGGTATAATCCTGGGTTAAATGTTCATCCACCTTTTGGTATAATCCTGGGTTAAACGTGCATCCACCTTTTGGTATAATCCTGGGTTAAACGTGCATCCACCTTTTGGTATAATCCTGGGTTAAATGTGCATCCACCTTTTGGTATAATCCTGGGTTAAATGTGCATCCACCTTTTGGTATAATCCTGGGTTAAATGTGCATCCACCTTTTGGTGTAATCCTGGGTTAAATGTGCATCCACCTTTTGGTATAATCCTGGGTTAAATGCGCATCCTCCTTTTGTTGGAAACCTTGGTTAAATGTGCATCCACCTTTTGGTATAATCCTGGGTTAAATGTTCATCCACCTTTTGGTATAATCCTGGGTTAAACGTGCATCCACCTTTTGGTATAATCCTGGGTTAAACGTGCATCCACCTTTTGGTATAATCCTGGGTTAAATGTGCATCCACCTTTTGGTATAATCCTGGGTTAAATGTGCATCCACCTTTTGGTATAATCCTGGGTTAAATGTGCATCCACCTTTTGGTGTAATCCTGGGTTAAATGTGCATCCACCTTTTGGTATAATCCTGCGGTAAATGTGCTTCCACCTTTTGGTGGAAACCTGGGTTAAATGTGCATCCATCTTTTGGTATAAGCCTGGGTTAAACGTGCATCCACCTTTTGGTGGAAACCTGGGTTAGACGTGCATCCACATTTTTCTCCAAATCTGGGTTAAATGTGCATCCACCTTTTGGTATAATCCTGGGGGTAAATGTGCATCCACTTTTTGGTATAATCCTGGGTTAAACGTGCATCCACCTTTTGGTATAATCCTGGGTTAAATGCGCATCCTCCTTTTTGTGGAAACCTGGGTTAAATGTGCATCCACGTTTTGGTATAATCCTGGGTTAAATGTGCATCCACCTTTTGGTATAATCCTGGGTTAAATGTGCATCCACCTTATGGTATAATCCTGGGTTAAATGCGCATCCTCCTTTTGGTGGAAACCTGGGTTAAATGTGCATCCACCTTTTGGTATAATCCTGGGTTAAATGTGCATCCACCTTTTGGTATAATCCTGGGTTAAATGTTCATCCACCTTTTGGTATAATCCTGGGTTAAACGTGCATCCACCTTTTGGTATAATCCTGGGTTAAACGTGCATCCACCTTTTGGTATAATCCTGGGTTAAATGTGCATCCACCTTTTGGTATAATCCTGGGTTAAATGTGCATCCACCTTTTGGTATAATCCTGGGTTAAATGTGCATCCACCTTTTGGTGTAATCCTGGGTTAAATGTGCATCCACCTTTTGGTATAATCCTGCGGTAAATGTGCTTCCACCTTTTGGTGGAAACCTGGGTTAAATGTGCATCCATCTTTTGGTATAAGCCTGGGTTAAACGTGCATCCACCTTTTGGTGGAAACCTGGGTTAGACGTGCATCCACATTTTTGTCCAAATCTGGGTTAAATGTGCATCCACCTTTTGGTATAATCCTGGGTTAAATTTGCATCCACCTTTTGGTATAAACCTGGGTTTAAACGTGCATCCACCTTATGGTGGAAACCTGGGTTAAATGTGCATCCACCTTTTGGTATAAACCTGGGTTTAAACGTGCATCCACCTTATGGTGGAAACCTGGGTTAGACGTGCATCTACCTTTTGGTGGAAACCTGGGTTAGACGTGCATCTACCTTTTGGTGGAAACCTGGGTTAAACGTGCATCCACCTTTTGGTATAATCCTGGTTTAAATGTGCATCCACCTTTTGGTATAATCCTGGATTAAACGTGCATCCACCTTTTGGTATAATACTGGTTTAAATGTGCATCCACCTGTTGGTATAATCCTGGGTGAAACGTGCATCCACCTTTTGGTATAATCCTGGGTTAAACGTGCATCCACCTTTTGGTATAAACCTGGGTTAAACGTACATCTACCTTTTGGTGGAAACCTGGGTTAGACGTGCATCCACTTTTTGGTCCAAACTACCCAATGGGAAAAGGCAGGACTGGCAAGCAGGCCACCCAACAGGTCTATGGCAATAATTGCAGATGGAGACACCAAACTTTCACAGGGCTTTGTAGAAAACCAGTTGGTATTTCCACTTGTAAAACAAACTTCCTGTCCTTTGATCCCACCTTGGTCATGCCCTGCCAGCTCATCAATATCTGACTCCTTCCCATTTATGGGTCCACTTAAGGCAGATCCCACACTCCGTAGCCCTATTTATATGGACTACATAATGTAGAAGAAAGAATACTTCAAAACAAATCATTACATTGGAATCGTATAGCACTTTGTCTGCTTAAGAAACCACATTCATTTGTGTTCTTGCATCATGTTTGCAGAAATATCGACAATACTTGGCAGGAATCCTGGCTCCTCCATATGGAGCGATGGAGATGATACCGAACAGGAGTAAGGAGACCCTTTTTAATCTTTCACGTTCAATTCCTACAGCTCTACATGATAATTTGTTGTAATATATTTCGGAACTTATAAAAGACGTTTGTCGTGATGCTTCTCTTCTATGAGCTAATGATTATGTACACTCTAGAATTTTTTTTCTTCAAGTATTCCCACAACACAACAACAACAACATGCATTTTAAGGCCATGTTCCCTGCTAGAGCGGAAGTATTCCCACAAGGCGATGTAATATACACAACATGTCGTCGCACACCACTCCTGTCCTAACACTTCCTTTTTTGAGTTTTTAGCTGCGACGAGCATCTCTATGAGAGGACCGCGTTGTTGTTCTTGTTGTTGGGGTGCCTTTTTGAAAAGCGCATGCGCATACACTCGGACTTCCCCTACCGACCAAGCCCGTTTCAAATTATCCCTCTGCCACCCAGAATTAACATTAATAAATAACATTAATGAATTAAGATTAACATTAACAGAAATAACATTCACGTCCATACATTATATGTAATCAGTTGATGAAGCATGATGCGTCGCAAAACAAAGGACAAGACCAGAACTGAAAGACAAAAAGACGCTGGTGCATGCGTATAATTTAATGACTGGTCGAATTTGGTAGCGCATATTGCAACGGATATCCTCATGATTCTACACGTCGCAGCTGGTGATCACACTGTGGTCATTTTTCTCTTGTTTTTTAAAAGTATTTCCGCAAGGTGATGTAATGCACACACAGTGTCACTGCACACCACACCACTCATGCACTAACACTTTCTTTTTTGAGATTTTTTTTTTTGGTATTCCCGCAAGGTGATGTAATATATACACCATGTTGTCGCACACCATTCATGCACTAACACTTCGTTTTTGAGTTTTTTTTTTAGTATTCTCTCAAGGTGATGTAATATATACACCATGTCGTCGCACACCACTCATGCACTAAAACATCCTTTTTTGAGTTTGTTTTTTTCATATTCCTGCAAAGTGATGTAATATACACACCATGTCGTCACACACCACTCATGCACTAACACCTCCTTTTTTTCATAGCAACATAGCACAAGCAATATGTTATCAAGTGATTTCTCCATTCAAATTCCCTTGTTTGTGATTATCTCATGGCAACGTCCTTTGTAAAAACAAACTTAAATCCGTTTCTTTCACAATTTGCTAGCTACATTTTAATTTGCATTCATTATTATTACATTAAGGAGTCCCTCTTTCTTGACCTTCTGACAATAAGAATCATCCTTTGTGCCAGTGACTGTTGTACACACCTGTCTTGTTGCACCATTCAGGGAGCTGCTGGTCTTCAAACAAAACTTTGAGCTCGTTGTAACGTTTGCTCGAGCTCAAAAAAGGAAAAAGGCTGATTGAATGTTCCAATATTAATTGATCGTTCATGTTTAATTCCTTTGTAGGACTTGTTGATAAAGACCAAATGAAAAGCAACGATCTACATGCATTACCCACACACTCTGGCAAGGTATGTTAGGTGTAAAGGCTGATTTATGCTTCTGCAAACATGCACGGGTGTCGCCCGCAGACGTCCGCATGGGTGTTTGCCAACTTACTTGCATGTAACGTTAACGCGTGCAGTACGGGGCAGTGTCACATTTACTAAAACTAAAGAATGTACAGAAAATGGAGAAGCACCCAGAAATGGAAACCCGTTTCCACCTCCAGTAAAAGTGTAAACATTCTGTTTGAATGTTTTGGTTCTTTGTTTTAGTTCCGGATTTGGGTCTGGGCCCAACCCTCAATGCTACCAGATATACTTCCCTGCTCAACCAATCAGCGTTTGTTTGACGCACATGACCACAGCTACGTGCGACGCATTGTTGAGATTTTGGAGGGGTGCGCATCGACCCCTCGGCGAGCCTATGCGGGCTACGGTTACCCATAAACCCCTTCTCTGCATAGCTATGCAGAGACGCTTACGTGCATCTTCGTAGAAGCATAACTCCGGCTTATGTGATCATTGTCTCAATAAACCAACAAAAAAAAGATAATTCATTCAGAAATACGGATTGATTAATTCCTTCGGAATTAAAGATCGATTAATTTTCTCAGAAATACAGATTGATCAATTCGCTCAGAAATAGAGAGAGATTCATTACCCCAGAATTAGAGATAGATTAATTACCCCAGAATTAGAGATAGATTAATTACCCCAGAATTAGAGATAGATTCATTACCCCAGAATTAGAGATAGATTAAATCCCACATAATTGGAGAAAGATTAATTACTGTACCCCAGAATTGGAGATAGATTAAATCCCCCATAATTAGAGATGGATTAATTCCCCCACAATTAGAGATAGATTAAATCCCCCATAATTAGAGATAGATTAAATCCCCCAGAATTAGAGATAGATTAAATCCCCCAGAATTAGAGATAGATTAAATCCCCCAGAATTAGAGATAGATTAAATCCCCCAGAATTAGAGAAAGATTAAATCCCACATAATTAGAGAAAGATTAATTACCCCAGAATTAGAGATAGATTAAATCCCCCAGAATTAGAGATAGATTAAATCCCCCAGAATTAGAGATAGATTTAATCTCCCAGAATTAGAGATAGATTAAATCCCCCAGAATTAGAAATTGATTCATTCCCCTGTAATTAGAGATAGATTAAATCCCCCAGAATTAGAGATCGATTAAATCCCCCAGAATTAGAGATAGATTAAATCTCCCAGAATTAGAGATAGATTAAATCCCCCAGAATTAGAGAAAGATTAAATCCCACATAATTAGAGAAAGATGAATTACCCCAGAATTAGAGATAGATGAAATCCCCCAGAATTAGAGATAGATTAAATCCCCCAGAATTAGAGAGATTAAATCCCACATAATTAGAGAAAGATGAATTACCCCAGAATTAGAGATAGATTAATTACCCCAGAATTAGAGATAGATTAAATCCCACATAATTGGAGAAAGATGAATTTCCCCAGAATTAGAGATAGATTAAATCTCCCAGAATTAGAGATAGATTAAATCCCACATAATTAGAGAAAGATTAAATCTCCCAGAATTAGAGATAGATTAAATCCCTCATAATTAGAGAAAGATGAATTACCCCAGAATTAGAGAAAGATTAATTACCCCAGAATTAGAGATAGATTAAATCTCCCAGAATTAGAGATAGATTAAATCCCCCAGAATTAAATCCCCCAGATTAAATCCCCCAGAATTAGAGATAGATTAAGTGCCCCAGAATAAATCCCCCAGAATTAATTCCCCCACAATTAGAGATAGATTAAATCCCCCAGAATTAAAGAAAGATTAAATACCCCAGAATTAGAGAAAGACTAAATCCCCCAGAATTAGAGAAAGATTCAATCCCCCCAGAATTAGAGAAAGATTAAATTCCCCAGAAGGAGAGATAGATTAAATCACCCAGAATTAGAGAAAGATTAAATCCCCCAGAATTAGAGATAGATTAAATCCCCCAGAATTAAATCCCCCAGATTAAATCCCCCAGAATTAGACATAGATTAAATCTCCCAGAATTAGAGTTAGATTACATCCCCCAGAATTAGAGAAAGATTAAATCCCACATAATTAGAGAAAGATTAATTACCCCAGAATTAGAGATAGATTAAATCTCCCAGAATTAGAGATATATTAAATCCCCCAGAATTAAATCCCCCAGATTAAATCCCCCAGAATTAGAGATAGATTAAATCCCCCAGAATTAAATCCCCCAGAATTAAAGAAAGATTAAATCCCCCAGAATTAGAGAAAGACTAAAGCCCCCAGAATTAGAGAAAGATTCAATCCCCCCAGAATTAGAGAAAGATTAAATTCCCCAGAAGTAGAGATAGATTAAATCCCCTAGAATTACAGATAGATGAATTCCCCCACAATTAGAGATAGATTAAATCCCCCAGAATTAGAGATAGATTCATTCCCCCGCAACTAGAGATAGATTAAATCCCCCAGAATTACAGATAGATTAAATCCCCCAGAATTAGAGACAGATTAAATCTCCCAGAATTAGAGATAGATTAAATCCCCCAGAATTAGAGAAAGATTAAATCCCACATAATTAGAGAAAGATTAATTACCCCAGAATTAGAGATAGATTAAATCCCCCAGAATTAGAGATAGATTAAATCCCCCAGAATTAGAGATAGATTAAATCCCCCAGAATTAGAGATAGATTAAATCCCCCAGAATTAGAGAAAGATTAAATCCCACATAATTAGAGAAAGATTAATTACCCCAGAATTAGAGATAGATTAAATCCCCCAGAATTAGAGATAGATTAAATCCCCCAGAATTAGAGATAGATTTAATCTCCCAGAATTAGAGATAGATTAAATCGCCCAGAATTAGAAATTGATTCATTCCCCTGTAATTAGAGATAGATTAAATCCCCCAGAATTAGAGATCGATTAAATCCCCCAGAATTAGAGATAGATTAAATCTCCCAGAATTAGAGATAGATTAAATCCCCCAGAATTAGAGAAAGATTAAATCCCACATAATTAGAGAAAGATGAATTACCCCAGAATTAGAGATAGATGAAATCCCCCAGAATTAGAGATAGATTAAATCCCCCAGAATTAGAGAGATTAAATCCCACATAATTAGAGAAAGATGAATTACCCCAGAATTAGAGATAGATTAATTACCCCAGAATTAGAGATAGATTAAATCCCACATAATTGGAGAAAGATGAATTTCCCCAGAATTAGAGATAGATTAAATCTCCCAGAATTAGAGATAGATTAAATCCCACATAATTAGAGAAAGATTAAATCTCCCAGAATTAGAGATAGATTAAATCCCTCATAATTAGAGAAAGATGAATTACCCCAGAATTAGAGAAAGATTAATTACCCCAGAATTAGAGATAGATTAAATCTCCCAGAATTAGAGATAGATTAAATCCCCCAGAATTAAATCCCCCAGATTAAATCCCCCAGAATTAGAGATAGATTAAGTGCCCCAGAATAAATCCCCCAGAATTAATTCCCCCAGAATTAGAGAAAGATTCAATCCCCCCAGAATTAGAGAAAGATTAAATTCCCCAGAAGGAGAGATAGATTAAATCACCCAGAATTAGAGAAAGATTAAATCCCCCAGAATTAGAGATAGATTAAATCCCCCAGAATTAAATCCCCCAGATTAAATCCCCCAGAATTAGACATAGATTAAATCTCCCAGAATTAGAGTTAGATTAAATCCCCCAGAATTAGAGAAAGATTAAATCCCACATAATTAGAGAAAGATTAATTACCCCAGAATTAGAGATAGATTAAATCTCCCAGAATTAGAGATATATTAAATCCCCCAGAATTAAATCCCCCAGATTAAATCCCCCAGAATTAGAGATAGATTAAATCCCCCAGAATTAATTCCCCCACAATTATAGATATATTAAATCCCCCAGAATTAAAGAAAGATTAAATCCCCCAGAATTAGAGAAAGACTAAAGCCCCCAGAATTAGAGAAAGATTCAATCCCCCCAGAATTAGAGAAAGATTAAATTCCCCAGAAGTAGAGATAGATGAAATCCCCCAGAATTAGAGAGACGAAATCCCCCAGAATTAGAGAAATATTAAATCCTCCAGAATTAGAGACAGATTAAATCCCCAGAATTAGTGAAAGATTAATTCCCCCACAATTAGACATAGATTAAATGCCCCCGAATTAGAGATAGATTCATTCCCCCACAATTAGAGATGGATTAAATCCCCCAAAATTAGAGATAGATTAAATCCCCCAAAATTAGAGATAGATTAAATCCTCCAGAATTAAATCCCCCAGATTAAATCCCCCAGAATTAGAGATAGATTAAATCCCCCAGAATTAATTCCCCCAAAATTAGAGATAGATTAATTCCCTCAGAATTAGAGACAGATTAAATCCCCTAGAATTAGAGAAAGATGAATTCCCCCACAATTAGAGATAGATTACATCCCCCAGAATTAGAGATAGATTCATTCCCCCGCAACTAGAGATAGATTAAATCCTCCAGAATTACAGATAGATTAAATCCCCCAGAATTAGAGACAGATTAAATCCCCCAGAATTAGAGATAGATTAAATCCCCCAGAATTAGAGAAAGATTAAATCCCACATAATTAGAGAAAGATTAAATCCCCCAGAATTAGAGATCGATTAAATCCCCCAGAATTAGAGATAGATTAAATTCCCCAGAATTAGAGATAGATTAAATCCCCCAGAATTAGAGATAGATTAAATCCCTCAGAATTAGAGATAGATTAAATCTCCCAGAATTAGAGATAGATTAAATCCCCCAGAATTAGAAATAGATTCATTCCCCTGCAATTAGAGAAAGATTAATTACCCCAGAATTAGAGATAGATTAAATCCTCCAGAATTAGAGATAGATTAAATCCCCCAGAATTGCAGATAGATTAAATCCCCCAGAATTAGAGAAAGATTAAATCCCACATAATTAGAGGTAGATTAAATACCCCAGAATTAGAGATCGATTAAATCCCCCAGAATTAGAGATAGATTAAATCTCCCAGAATTAGAGATATTTAGATCGGACGAACCGATCGAACCCATCTATGAGACTATGGACTCTCCCGACGCTCCCATCGCCGAAAGTCTACCGACCCTCCCCTCACCGAGTCTACCAGGGCCCGACGACTTGGCGTTACACCCTTCGTCACCCGACCCTGGTTGACACCGCTAGGGGCGCGACTATAAGACCCGCTGCTGCGGACGGTGCTCCGAGACTTCTCCTGTGACACGTTACATCTGGTAGACTCGCTAACGGTACGCCAGCATAGAATATTCAGCTTGCTTACATTGCTTACATTGAATGTTATGAATGGTCCCATGTGATGCCATATCTTATGCTTATTGCATTTCCTGCATTACAGGATGATGTCATGATCTAAATGGAATTAAACCAGAAGTTGGACTAAAGTTGTGTGGACCTGATTGGTTTTCCACAACACTCAGGTGGATCGACGACAACCGTTGACTACCTGATGGTGCGTAGGCGAGATATGGGGCACCTCCGGGACACAAAGGTGATCCCGGGGGAGGAGGCTGTTTCACAGCACCACTTGGTTGTCTGCGACATGAGGGTGAAAGGTGCGAGGAGAGCTCGGCGGGTGAAGTACCAACCGAGAATGAAGGTGTGGAGGTTGAAAGAGGTGCCAGTAAGGGAGGCATTAAAAGAGAGGCTGAGTAGGGTAGAGGCTGATGTGGTTGAGCTTGAAAGTGATTGGATGTCAATGAAAGATAGTCTGTTGGGAGCCGGTGGTGAGGTATGTGGATGGACAAAAGGACCACCGAGGCACTTGGGAACATGGTGGTGGGATGATGAAGTTGGAAAGAGGATTGACGAGAAGAGGAAGAAGTTCAAGGAGTGGCAGAAGGCGAAGGGTACGGGAGCAGAAAAAGCAGAGCATGAAAGTTATAAGGCAGTCAAGAAGGCTGCAAAGAAAGAGGTAGCAAAGGCTATAAGGCAGCCAAGAAGGCTGCAAAGAAAGAGGTAGCAAAGGCACAGGAGGCATGCAGGAAAATGTTCGGAGAACGCTTGGATTCGGAAGAGGGTCAGAGAGCGGTATTCAGGATTGCAAAGCAGATAGCGAAAGAGAGGTGTGATGTGATGGGGGTGAGTTGCTTGGGACAAATCGTTGTGGACCCAGATGGAATTAAAGGAAGACGGAAGAGATGTATGGAAATGCTGTTGAATGCAGAGAATGAATGGCATGGCAACATAGAGAGTAACCCAGTTTTAGGACCGGCAGAGAAGATAACTGAGAAGGAAGTTGAGGAAGCGATAAAAGCAATGAAGAGTAGAAAAGCAGGAGGGCTGACGGGAGTTGTGGGAGATGTGTTGAAGGCAGCAGGAAGTTGGGGTGTGAAGAGAATGACAGAGATCTGTAATCTGGTGGTGAAAGAAGGCCGCATTCCAGTGGATTGGGAACTGAGTACCCTCGTCCCTCTATACAAGGGGAAAGGTGACCCTCTGGAGTGTGGCTCGTACCGAGCGATAAAGTTATTGGAGCATGGAATGAAGGTATTGGAAAGGGTGTTGGAGAGGAGGATAAGGAAGAAAGTGCAGATCGACGAAATGCAGTTTTGGATTTATGCCAGGAAGAGGAACGACAGACGCGCTTTTTATTGTGAGGCAGTTGCAGGAGAAGTACATGGAGAAGAGGAAGAAGCTGTTTCTTGGGTTTGTTGATCTGGAGGAAGCATTCGATAGGGTTCCACACGAAGTATTGACACGGGCATTGAGGAAGTTAGGAGTGGAGGAATGGTTGATCAGAGTAGTGATGGCAATGTACAAAAGAGCGCGTACAGCTGTAAGGATGAAGGATGGGAACAGTGGTGAGTTTGAGGTGAAGGTGGGAGCGCATCAGGGGTCGGTACTAAGGTCACTACTATTTGTAGCTGTGATGGAGGTGCTGGCTCAGAACGTAAAGGAGGGTTTTTTTTGGGGGGGGTGGGGGTTTGTTTTTTTGTTTACAGAATCGAGGCTTGTGAAAGAGCTAACATTTATTTCACAAACAAATCTAACAAACAAAATATATAAAAAGAGGGAGCAGTAGACAAGATGGGGAGAGAAGGGGAAGCACACAAACACAACATTTGAGAGCAGGGACATCGGGAGATGTGTGGGAGGGAGAGGGCTTGGGGGGAGGAGGCGTGGGAAGGGGGGGGGGGGTGGGAGAAGTATAAAACACAAGGACACCAAGGACTTCCAGCACAGAAGTTGGTATTTCAAAAAAGTGGATTTGGGGTGAAATTAGCAGGGGTAGAAAAGATCAAGGTTTTGGATGGGGGAAGATAAGAGATGGTGGTGAACAGCTGTTTTAAAGACCTGGAGGGAGGAGTGGGATTGAAGAGAGTGAGGGAGTTTGTTCCAGAGGCAGGAGAAAAGAGGAATGAAGGAGTGAAGGTGAGCAGAGTCTTGATTTTGGCAGTTTAACCATAAGAGGGTTGCAGGCAGATCTTGTGCGACCTGCAGGAATATTTGGGGGACAGAGCCCAGAGACAGCTGGGAGGGCAAGGCCGGAGAGGAGTCGGTAGAAGACGGAAAGACCACCAACCTGCCGGCGGTGAGTGAGTGAATGGCCCTTGGAGTTAGCTTCATCGCGGGAGATTCCAATGATTCTGAACGCTTTGGTTTCAACCGCGTGAAGACGAGCTAGGTGTGAGGCAGGAGCACCAGCCCAGAGGGGAGTGTAGTATTCCATTGAGCTGCAGATGAAAGCCTTGTATGTGGTGAGGAGCTCAGGTGTGCCAAGGAAGGACTTCGCACGACGGAGGATGCCCAGTCGGCGGCTGGCTTTGGAGGCCAGATTTGAAATGTGGTTTTCCCAGGAAAGATCATGGCAGATAGTGAGACCCAAAAGCTTGAGTGACATAACGTCGTGGAGAGGTTTGTTGACAAAGTACATGGGAGGGTTGTCCGGACGGTCTTTTCGAAGAGACATAGTGATAGTGTGAGATTTTTCAGGATTGAAATGTTCCACTTGTTTGCCCAGTCTGTGATTTTGTCGAGGTCTGCAGAGAGTGAGGAGGCTGCTGCCTGCCTATCTGAAGGAATAGGTATGGAGTGGCAGAGAGTAGAGTCATCAGCAAAGAGATAGAGAGGATTTTCCAAGAGAGTCAGAGAGATCATTGATGAAGACCAGAAAACGCACAGGGCCCAGAACACTGCCTTGGGGAACTCCAGCCTGAACAGGAAGAGGAGATGAGATAAACCCATTCAGGGCCACACGTTGACTACGACTAGAGAGGAAGTCCGCCAGCCATGCGTGGAGATTTCCATGGATACCAAAGGAGGAGAGTTTGGTGAGCAGAGGGTGGTGCCAGACCGTGAGTCCCAGTGAGTCGCAGAAGTCCTTTGCTGAGGAGCCATGGCTTGTGATAGAGGTACCCACACCCAGCCAACTGGCATGGTGACAATTGAAATCACCACATATGAGGAAGAGAGAGTTGGGATGGGTAGATAGAAGTTGGTCCATATTATCAGACAGCGAGATGTATATGGAGTCATCACTGTTTGGTGGACGGCACAACACACATATGAACAAAAGGTGGGAGCGAAGGGGAAGCCGTAGCCAAAGGTATTCCTGGGGGTGAGGTGGAGAGAGGGCAGTGCAGGGCGAGTGAGGAAGAGTTTTTTTTATAAAGATAGCAACCCCACCTCCAGGACATGGCTCAGGTCTAACCTTCCTGGAGGTGCGAATAACCTGGGATAGATACCAAGGAATCAGAGACACCATGAGGTAGGAAAGTTTCTGTTAAGCAGATCACGTCTGGTTTGTCAGAAGCAACCTGTATGGAGAGATCAGTCAAGTTTGAGCGAAGGCCCCGGATGTTTGAGGTCCATACCGTTAATGAAGAGGAAGGGGGAGTGAAAACATTTTGCTACCTCGGAGACATGTTGAATGTAGAAGGTGGATCAGACTCAGCAACGGTTGCTAGAGTGAGATGTGCATGGAAGAAGTTTCGGGAACTGAGTGGCGTGCTGATGAGGAGGGTAGTGTCGTTGAAGCTGAAGGGAAAGGTGTATGCTGCATGTGTGATAAGTGTTATGATTTATGGGAGCGAGACATAGGTAATGAACGTAGAGCAGCAACGAAGGCTGGAAAGGAAATGGGAATGGTTCGGTGGATGTGCAGAGTATCGTTGAGAGAGAGGAAGACAAATGATGAATTGCGAAAGATGATGGGAATAGAGCCTGTGATTGATGCTGTGAAGAGAAACAGGTTGAGATGGTTTGGTCATGTGTTGAGGAAGGATGAAAGTGACTGGTTGAGAAGAGTGATGGAAATAAATGTAGAAGGAAGTAGAGGACTATTAATGGTCAGTGCCATGAAACTTTCCAAAGTGCATGTGTGAGACGCTTGGTCTCCTTCAAAATGATGGAGAATGGCATTTTGCATTGACAGATGCAGATTGCAGAAGCAATACAAATGTGCCCACAAATCAGGGAGCTCTTTGTGACCCTCCTACTCTACTCTTTTGAAACCCTGCTGACCCAGTTATGGTCTTCGACCATCACCATATGCACTGGTGGGATGACTTTCTTCCTCGGGTTCCTCAATAAGCAAGCTGATCATCAACTCCTGCGTGCAATGGTATCGCTGGACGTTGAGCATCGCCTTCAACACCACGACAGACAACTTTCTGAGTTTCATCTGCCAAATGTCACAAATGATTTGCGTGCAACAGTGCAAGCAATCAATGGAAATATTGCACAACCACAACTGCCAATGATTATTCAGGAGGAACTTGAACTTGCTTATGATTTTAAAACTTTGAGAAACATTGTAAACCAACGCTTGCATGGCCCAAATGCACTTCTACCCTCTCAACGTGAGGTATATGTATATGACACTGTTATAGTTGCTTTACAGAAAAAGGAACCATTGGCTATCTTCCTGGATGCAAGAGGTGGGACAGGTAAAACCTATACACTGAACACTCTGCTAGCTGCTGCACACACCCTGCACAGTGACAAAATGAATGTTTCTCTAGCTGTTGCCTCAAGTGGTATTGCGGCTACACTTCTGCTGGGTGGACGTACATTTCATTCCAGGTTCAAAGCCCCCATCATGGTCACTGACTCAACAACATTATCAATATCGATATCTCACCAAAGTGTTCTTGCTGACCTAATTCGTAGAGCAAACCTTATTGTATGGGACGAGGCTCCAATGAGTCACAGGCACCTACTTGAGGCACTTGACCACCGTACATTACGAGACATCACCAACCAAGACATACCTTTTGGGGGAAAAGTAATAGTTCTCTGCTGGACACTTTAGACAGGTGCTTCCTGTTATTAAACATGGATCACGTGCCCAGATTGTCAATGCCTCTCTGAAATATTCTCTGTGTTGTGGCAACATTTCAAGATATTCCACCTTACCGAGAATATGCGTGTGCTTATGAATGGACATTGGACATTATAAAAAATCGAGGGAGTTTGATCGTTGGCTACTACAACTTGGCAACGGACAGCTACCCTACAACAATGAGGCATGCATTGAAATACCAGAGGAAATGTGCATGCAAATTGACAGCACCTCACGTGAAACAATCAAGTAGATCCATGAGTGAAGTCATTGACTGGGTCTTTCCTGACTTTCACCGACACCACACAGATCATAAGTGGATGGCAGATCGTGCAATATTAGCACCAAATAACACATTGGTGGATACCATCAACGAGGTCATGTCAGATACATTTCCTGGAACACCAACACTTTGTCAAAGTGCAGACAAGACGGTAAATGATGATGATGATGACGATGCCACACGTTTGCCAACTGAATATCTCAATTCCCTTAACATTGCCGGAATGCCACCTCATCAACTCTCACTCAAGGATGGCATGCCGTTAATCTTGCTCCGCAACCTCAACGCGAAGCCAGGACTCTGCAATTAAATGGGACACGGTTAATCGTGAAAGAAGTTATCTGTGGCCGCCTCCTAAAGGCTATTATTGCTAATGGTGACAATGCAGGTCGCAGTGTGTTTATCCCTCGCATCACTCTTCAACCTACAGATGGGATTTTCCCATTCCATTGGCAACGACGTCAGTTCCCAGTGAGAATTGCCTTTGCCATGACCATAAACAAGAGTCAGGGGCAGAGTTTGTCTAGGGTGTGCTTGTGGCTAGAACAACCGGTCTTCACATATGGTCAACTGTATGTAGGATCATGACGCGTTGGCCACCCTGACAATATTCGTTTCGCTATCAAGCAGTTGCCTCACCTTCCAAGAACTGCGACATGTTGTTGTATTGTTTACAGTGAAGTGTTATCACTATCCTGAACTTAAATTGCTTATAAAGATGTAACATCACTGATATTACAAATAAATTTGAGCAGAAGAAATGTTTGCATTATCATTGGCTTAAATCATGACGACACAACAACTCATATAGTCATTATCCTAAGTTCAAACAAACTTGTGCCTCTGCAGCGATGTATAGTGAGGCAAGCACAGCATCCCGATCCACGCTATTCGATTTATGTCAACATATTTTATCTATCTTTTATATATATATATATATATATATATATACATATATATATATATATATATATATATATATATATATATACAGACTTGGCATTTAATATGGAATATATTTTTTTTCTTGACTTGGGTTTACTTTCTTCACTCAGTATATCAATCTGGTGAGTTTCTTTTACACTTTGGTGATTTATTTGTTAAAAGAATCATGTCACTGATTGTCTGTTGCAGCAAGAAGTCAACAACAGGATTATATCACAGGTGGCATGGCAAAATGTACGGACAGGTGCATTTGATGATTGGCTTCACAGTCAGGTATACAAGGGTTGTTGCGTTCTGTATTAGTGGAAAACAACTGCTGCACGTCTCCAAAAGTTATTGCCGCTTCCTCTGGAGATGGTCCGTCAACTCGACAATGCTGTTTGTCATGGAGTGGTGGCTTTACGAAATTACGGCATGAAACAGCGTGCTATTGCTCGGCAGTATGGCATCACTCAAGGTCAGGTGTCAAAGATCCTGAAACGAAATGCTCAGAGGGGTGTCCCTACTCCAATACCGAGGCCAGGACGTCCCCGCAGAACCACAAGGAGGGATGATCGCCAGCTGCACCGGTTAGTACGCAATGGCCATACCAAGTCAGCTAATCGGCTTAGGGCTGAGTGGCAGCAACTGACAAATGTGCCTGAATCCAGAAGGCTAGTCAACCAACGACTGGTTCAAGCACGCTATCGTGCCAGGCGTCCACTGAGAAAGCCACGCCTGACCAGACAACACCGCCAGCGCCGATTGCAGTGGGCCAGAGAGCACCGTCAATAGCAGCCAGGACACTGGAATCATGTGATCTTCAGTGACGAGTCTAGATTTCTGGTCTATCGTCAAGATGGCCGCGTCCGAGTGCGCAGACAAGTGCATGAAGCCTACAACAAAGATTGTATAGTGCCAAGGGTCCAAGCTGGAGGTGGTGGGGTGACCGTTTGGGCTGCTTTTCATGCAGGGGGCAAAACTGACCTGGTTGTTCTGAATGGAAACCTGAACCAGTTCAAGTACAGGGCCATTCTGGAAGAAACATTGCTTCCATTTGCTCGTGCAGCCTTTCGAGGAAACTTTGTCTTCCAAGATGACAATGCACGGCCTCATCGTGCTCGCATGATCCAACACTTTCTTGCTGACCGTGGTGAAGAGCATATGGAGTGGCCTGCCATGTCCCCGGATATGAATCCGATAGAGAACTTGTGGGCAGAATTAACGCGTCAAATCGACCACTTGGACCAGCAGCCGACCTCTGTGCGTGAATTGCAGCAGGCTATTGTCACTGCATGGCAAGCGATTGCTGTCCAAACCTTGGCAAATCTCGTGAACAGCATGCCTCAACGTGTACGTGCTCTCCTGAATGCTCGTGGGGGTTACACGAAGTACTGAACTGTATATTTACTGTCCGTAATCCCAGTCGTAATTTAACTTTAGTTTTGGTAAAAAAAAATTGGCTAATGTGCAAAATAAAGAGCTACTTCTGGAAAACGTACAGAAGTTTAACACAGTACTGTCCATGAATTGAGTGCGATATCAGTTTACATCACTTTCAAGTGTCAATGTATTTGTTTCGAAATGTCAAATGTGGTTTTTGTTTCTTTTAAAGGTCACATTAACAAAATCTAGAATAATTTCAACATAATTCCAATGAACTTTTGGTTCTAAGTCATCTTGAAAAGTAAGTTCACCCCCACAAAAAAAATATTCCATATTAAATGCCAAGTCTGTATATATATATATATATATTGTTGTGGATATGAGAATGTTTTTTTTTTTTATTGTTGTGGTAAAATGTTGTTGTAAAAGGTTGTTGTAAAATATCACCCCTCCTCCCTCCGTTTGTGGTTGTATAAAGGTCAAAGGGCGTTCCCGTAGTTAGTCCATAAAACATACATGCAGGACACGATATATCTTTTTTGACAGTTATATCCTTATTATGTGTATTAGTGTAAGGCTGTGTCTTCCATTAATTGAAATACTCCATTGCACCAGTGAAAGAGAATAGATCCCCTTTCCTTCCCATCCCCAAAATCTCCCTTTCCTTCCCATCCCCAAAACCTCCATTTCCATATTACATCCCCTCTCGTCACTGCTGAGCCCTCGATTCCCAATCACCTCCCCTCCAATAACCGCCATTGACCATGTGCTTTGAGTCGGAGAAGAAAGGCGTGTCTCCACCTCGTCAGAGGGGAGGAGGGGCGCGCCCGCCCGTCGTCATCCAGGGCGGAGCCCGAGGGTCGCGCGACCAACCAGGGCCGAGGTGAGCACCCCGATGGGCGTGTCCAAAACGCCGGCGGCGTAATCGCTGGAGGCGCTATAAAAGGCGCAAACGGAAGTGGTCACAGTGAGTTGGTCGGAGATGCACTTTGAGTTGGTCACAAGGAGTTGGTCTGAGTCGGTTGCCAGAGGAGGGTCAGTGGTTGCGTTGGTTGCGGTGGTAAGGAGTCGGTGGTCAGTTGGTTGCGGTGAGGAGTCGGTGGTGAGGAGTGAGAGAAACAAGAAAGA
>NC_136272.1:54447058-54482058 GCF_964187855.1 Myxine glutinosa
CTCGTAATCATCAAATGATAAATGGCAAGTAAATTATATTGTGGAAAATTAAAGATTTCAAATAAACCTATTTAAAGTGTATGCGCACATAACTAATAAAAAAAACGAAGAAATATCTCTCGGTAATTTCCTGAAACATATTTTACTTCCGGCTAATGTTGAATGAAATAAAAACGAAGAAATATATGTCGGCATCATTGTTGACGTTTTTGTGACGACTGTCATCAAACGAAAAAGTAATATATCTTATAGTGTAGCAGCATAGCAAACCTGTTGTGCATTTTGTGATACAAGCACCAAATTTGGTACACTAGTAGACTATCATATTGTTGCAGATATGGGACTTGGCCTCAATATCCGCTTGTAAATACTCCCCTATTTCCCCAATACTCCCCAACTATCCCCAATCCCCCATTCCCTAGTCCCATTGCCTGTAAATAACACTCTGTAGAACCGACCTACCCCTTTTTCCCCCATTAAATGTCGTGCCCAGGTTCACCGCATCTCACGTAGACAACTATAGGACATCTTGCTAGTTATTCTTAGTCTATGTCAGTTAAGGACTCGTTTCCATTAATTCTGACTCTTCGTTGCACGAAATTGTGATCGTATGGCACCAGTAGTGAGTTTAGGACCTCCCCTTACCTCCTCCCATCTTCCCCATGAAACAACAACAACAACTACAACAACAACTACAACAACAACAACTACAACTACAACTACAACTACAACAACAGTGGAGATGGGGGCGGCGCGGCGCGGGGGAGTGTGCGTCCTCACACCGGCTCGGTTAGCCGCCATGACCATGCGCTCCGACGGGGTTACCACGAAGGGGCTCCCTGTCAGCCCCTCGTCAAGGGCGGAGCCGGTAACCCCCCCGCACGCACCCAATGAGAAGCAACGGGCCGATTCCATCTGGGGCGGAGCTAACGAGCCGAGGGCGTGTCACTCCCCGCCGGATATACGCAGCCACTTACCGGACGTGACGTGAGATGCGCCCCCGACTGAAGAAGACAAGTCACGACCTTCGAGCGCTGAGTGAGGCCTCCCGCATCTCTGGACCGGAGCGGGTCGATTCTGTCCTTGAGCCAAGAGTGCACCTTGAGCCATCGACTACCCGCTTTCCTTGCCATCAATCCCCGTGTGAGTCAGTTTTGTCCCGTTTATCTGTCGTCTGTCGGGGCTAATATAAGAGTGTGTCTAAGTGCCTGTCTTTCTATGCTGTCCCTCTCATTCCTGTAATCTGACCTTCCGCAATATTATAACCTCTTCCGGGGGTCTTGAGAACTGAACCCTTGGTGTCGTGTCATTTTAATCCCAGCCGTTGTGTCCTTTTCCATCATTGATTTAGCATAGCGCGACTTAGTCAACGTTCGAGTATAATCGGGTAAACGTGCAGGCGCGGTCATACCAAACCGCTCGGTAGACCAACATCCACAACCGCGTCTGTAACAATTGGTGTCAGGAGTGTCGGATTCGAACCTGGGACTAAATTTATTAGGCCCAAATTTTGGAACACCAATTGTACCACTAGGGTAACAATTGGTGTTGGGAGGTAGAATTCGATCCAGAGCGCGTTTCCCGCGCTCGAAATTATAACGACGAAATTTGATTTGTTTTACGGAAATAAAAACCCGAATTTTGAAAGTCGCGCTATGGCGGATCAAGACAGCTGGGGTCCGGTAGGGGAGAGTGAGGCAGGGTCGGTCCAGGACCAAATTGAGGGACGCGAGGAGTGCGAAGCAGCGAGGGTAGCAGACGCACAAAATAGCGTCGTTGCGCCCGACGTTGCGGGGGCGCAAAATGGCGCCTCGCTGGTCACCGCGCCCGCGACCGTGGCAGCGCCCCTGGTGGATTCGAACCTTTTCCTCCTGCAAATGAGGGCCCTTATGGAACAAATGGGTGAGCAATTGGGAGACCAAATTAGAGGTTTGAAAAGCAGTATGGGACAAATGGGGAACCGGATGGAGGCTCAGAATGAGCAATTGGGGGTAATGGGGAACCGGATGGATGCTCAGGGTGAGCGATTGGAGGGCAAAATAGGGGTAATGAGGGACGAAGCGAGGGGTACCGGAGAGGGGTTAGACAATAATTTTAAGGAGTTAGACAAGAAATTTGGGAAGTTAGACAATAATTTTGAGGGGTTAGACAACGGGATAAAAGAGGTGAGAAATGGGTTAATAGGGTTAGAAAACAGTATGGAAGGCAAATTGAGGGACATGAGGGACCAAGCGGAAAGGGAAGTTAAACAAATGGAGCAGCAGATAGAGGGGGTCAGAATGGGGGTAGAAACTAAACTGGATGCTCACAGGGAGGAAATGGAGCAGATGAGGGTGGCATCTGGGCAGGAGATGCAAGTGATGGGAGAGGAGATCAGAAGAGGAGTGAGTGAGGAGGTCGGAGGAGTGCGCGAGGAGGTGAGGCACTGTAAGGAGCACATGGAGAAGGAGGTGAGAAAGGGGACTGTAAAGTTACAAGGGGGCATAGAGGACCTGACGCAGGAGGTGGAACAGCTGACGGAGGGACAAAAAGGACTAACGGAGCAGGTTCAAAGGAACACTGCGGTATTAGGAGGTTTAAAAGCGACACAAAACGACATAAAAAACGACTTAATAGCGACAAAGAGGGAATGTCAGATGGTACGTGAGGGACTGACAGCGAGGTTGGACGAGGTGGTAGAGGTAATGGAGACGAAGGACCGGCAGGTGAGGACGCACCTGGAAACGGTCAAGGTAGCCTTAGAGGACGAGCTTGAGGAGACGTACCGGGGAATAAAAGAGGTGAAGCAGAAATTAGAAGAAGTGGAAGAAGGGGTGAGCGAAATTAAGAAGCGACGGAGAGAGGATAAGAAGGAGATAAAAGAGGAGATAAAAGAATTGGTCCAAAGTCTGTGTTTGGATCGTGATGATGTGCTCATTAACCGGATGAGGGATTCGCAGGTGATGGAGGAGAAGCGAAAAGGAAGAGGACCCGGTGTAAGTGGTGACCAATATGGTCGTGCGTATGATGCGCCAGGGGATTTAAGAAGCTTGGGGGTCGAGATAGACCCGGGTGTTCGTGAGAGGCCGTTGGTGAAGTGTGCGACAGGTCTGGTGTGCGAAAAAGGAGGTGTGCGAGAAAGTCCGACTCTGGGGTGTGTGAGGAAAAAGTGCGTGCCAAGGAGTGAGTGTGCTGGCGAGAATGAGTCGGTCGTAGCGCGTGTGCGAGGGAGCACATGGAAGCGCGGTGTGGTGAGTGTTACAGAGGGTGTAACGGGAGAGTGTGCGCGAGAAAGGTGTGTGACGGACAGGTGCATGAGGAAAGAGTGCGCTGTCAAGAGTAAGGGTGAGTGCGCTGTCAAGAATGGAGGTGAGAGTAGTGAGAGTGACAAGGAGAGTGAGTTGGTTGTGACAGGTGAGCGAGGATGTACACCTGGGATGGAAGGATGCACATCTGGAATGGTAGAGCGTGAGTGGGAATGCACGCTGGAATTGGTAGTGAGGCACGTGGTTGGGTGTGCGAATGAGAGCACACCTGTGATTGTCACAGAGGAGGGGGCGCGAAGAGGTGTGTTGGTGAGGTGTGCGACCAACGAATGTGTGCCAAAGTGTTCGGTGGTCAGGTGTGTGACCAAGGCTGTGAGTGGAATGGGTGTACCGAGGTGTGTAAGGAAAGGTACGAGGAGCATGGAAACGGCTGGATGTGTGAGCAAGGAACGGGCCGCGGGGTGTAAGCGTCCAGGTGAAGCATCGACGTTAGACGGGGTAGAGTTTAGGTCGACTTTTAGCCGAATCGGGCCCTCGGTGCGTGCTGGGCCTCGCTTTGAACGGCCGCGTCCGTGCTCCACTAGGCGGAGCGGGCAGCCCGATAGAAAGGGTCGTCATGGCGACCACTTTTTGTTGAGGCATTCCGGCAGGTCGAGATCGGGACATTGGATGGCTCCACGCCGAGATGGTGCGTGGGATCTCGGCCCGGGTAAGCCCCCGTCCCTGCCCCGAATGCCGGACGCATCCAGCCGCTGGCGCAGAACAACCCGCATTCATGGCTTGGCTTTACGAAGCCGGGCTTTGGACAGGAATTGGCGCATCGAGAGGCATTAGTGAGTAGACTGGGTGATGAGGTTAGTGTTTTGGACCCAAAATTAGAGAAAAACAAAATTTGATGATTGGCAAGGGATTGGCAGTAGTGATTGGCAGTAGTGATTGGCAGATGATGGGTAGTGATTGGCAAATTTTTAATTTGTTGAAATTTGATGTGCGAAATTGGTAGTGAGCGATGGGCCCGGTGGGTAAGGCTGGCATCCCTGCCACCCTTCCCATAGGTGGGGGCAAATGCGCAATAGCTTATGGGGTTGATGGCAGTGAAAACTAGCCCGGGTGGGTTAGGTTATATTGTAGGGATCTAGCGAAGATGACATTAGGTGACGTTAAGTTTAGTTAGTGACTGATACCTGTAGTGGGGACGCAGGTAGATTAGTGTGGATGATAATGACGTGGGAGCGCAATAGTTTAAAGGGACGACTGGGAAGCGCAAGTTTCAGAGGGGAGTAGTTAGGTGAGATGATGCTGTGTGAGAATTGAACAGGTGTGATTGCACAGGTGTGCAACTGGACAGGTGTGTGGAGCAGTGTGTGAGTAGTGAGTGTTGTGGATCAGCGCGAATGCGCTTGGGGAGAGAAGGGTGCAGGTGGCACCAGGTGTGAGAGCACAGGTGTGCAAGTAAAGGTGTGTGGAGAGAGTTGGAGTAATTGGTACGGAGTGGTGTGCATGGTGCGAAGGTGTGGATGGGGGAAGAGTGGACCCCTTTCACGAGTACCCGGGGCGGGTAGTATAAGTGTTAGGTAGAGGGTATAGGTAAATTGTGGTTGGATATTGGCATCTGTGGTGCGGGTGACAGAATGGTATTTGGATGGGTGCATTAGTGTTGTGGAAATGGCTGGGCGTGTAGCCTGTTAGTGTGTGTAGTTGGTTGGGCACTCCACCACTGTGAGGATGTCGGCCAGGTGAGGCCGCAGGTGGGCTCTGGGAGCCGATAGTTGTGAGTGGGTGCCTGAGGATCCCGGGTGTGGATCGGGCAGCCCAGTGCCAGAGAGGGCACCGAGTGGGGAGAGCGCCAGAGGGCCTTCCCCAGGTAGTTAGGTTAGGGTAAGGAGCAGGTAAGCTTGGAGGCAACTGCAGTGGTGGAGGTGTGCAGGTGGGTAGACCCACTGGGAGAGGTACACGCCACAGCCCAGAAATTGTGCGAGGGCACCGGGAGATGAATCGGGGGAGTGAGACCCCAAATTGAAAAGCACCACAGTTTGGCCAATGGGAATTGGTTTTTAGAACCCATAGTGTAAGAGGGCCAATGGTTTGGCCGGAGAAAGACCCCGGGTAGTGTAAAGTTGTTAAAGTCATTTAGGAAATAGTTAGGATTGATGAACCTGTCGCACCATACGCAGCCACTTACCTGTGGTGATGATGATGACTCCACACCTGTGTTTTCTTTGTTCTGTGTGCAGGAAATGAGAATTGCTGTGTGGATTGGTGAGACGCATCACGACGTGGATGAGACATTGGGGTGATTCCATCTCTCCCTCCCTAGGAGGGACTGATGATGAATTGGTAATGGCAAATTTTGATGAGTTGAAAATGGCAAATTTGATTGGTTAGGAGGGAGAGAAGACGAATTTGGTATATGGGAGGAACGGGGAAGACAGTAGGGACGTTTGTTGATTTGTAAAGTAGATGTTTATGGGTAGTGTTGTGTTTTGTGGATACAGTAAGGGGTAAGGGAGGGGCCATGTAGGTTACCTGGTGGGGGGGGGGGGGGGGCGTACGGTAGGAACGTACCTGTCTCACCTGGTTCCCATGTGCCCCCAGTGTGCATTACCTTACATTGCGTGCACTTTTGCGCCCTTACCACCTTACTCACTTGTCTGCTTCTTTTGTCTCCCACCTCTGAGGATCTGGCTTTGGGGTAGAGAGAGAGGAGAGAGAGGTGCTGGCTACGCAGTTGTGGGCCTGCACTTTCGCTGCTTGCTGCCTGGATCGATACACCATATGGACCGCAATGTTGGTGGCCACCCACAATGGACCGCAGTTCTTTTGCGGCCAAGCACCACCCGTGGATGGACCTATGGGTCAACGTGGCACCTATGCCATACAAGGTGAACCACTTATAGTTGGCCCCCTGACGGCCACAATACAGAAATGGACGCGGTTGGCACCTTTCTTTATTTTTTTGAAAGAGGCAAGAACACCAAGTGCACCACACGAAGGCAAGACCAGCGGCAGAACATCGGCCGGCTGCGACACCACCGGTGATTTATAAACACTTTATTGGTGCACCGGATGGTGCTGACTGTGTTATGGGGTGGTGCTTTTGATGCTTGGAAGGGGTGCTCTGCACATTATTAAAGGCCATAAGGCCACAGAGCACTCGTGGGTTGGTGTATCGATGCTGGCATGCGTGCTCTCTCTATGCATAACATCTGCATGTGTTCCTCCAAAAACAGGTCCTGGATCGTAGTGTAAATATCAGCGTAGTCTTGTGTAAATAATGCTCCCTACCGGCTGTATGTTTAGTTTGCGAATTCTTTCCGGATTCGGTTATCCTGTGGGTGTGTTTCTGTGAGGAGAAGGGTGCAACGTCGCAGGGGGACATATTTACTCATTTGTGAATATCTGTAAAACTGTCGCACTCAGGGTAGAGTTAATAGTAGAGGGAACTACATCTGAGTGCCACACTAAAATAGGTAAAAATTTATCGGGTCGGGACGCCCCGAGGGTAGAGAAGGGTGCAATGTTGCGGATATGGGACTTGGCCTCAATATCCGCTTGTAAATACTCCCCTATTTCCCCAATACTCCCCAACTATCCCCAATCCCCCATTCCCTAGTCCCATTGCCTGTAAATAACACTCTGTAGAACCGACCTTCCCCTTTTTCCCCCATTAAATGTCGTGCCCAGGTTCACCGCATCTCACGTAGACAACTATGGGACATCTTGCTAGTTATTCTTAGTCTATGTCAGTTAAGGACTCGTTTCCATTAATTCTGACTCTTCGTTGCACCAGAATGTGATCGTATGGCACCAGTAGTGAGTTTAGGACCTCCCCTTACCTCCTCCCAACTTCCCCATGAAACAACAACAACAACAACTACAACAACTACAACAACAACAACAACAACAACAACTACAACAACAACAACAACAACTACAACAACAACTACAACTACAACAACAGAGGAGATGGGGGCGGCGCGGTGCGGGGGAGTGTGCGTCCTCACACCGGCTCGGTTAGCCGCCATGACCATGCGCTCCGACGGGGTTACCACGAAGGGGCTCCCTGTCAGCCCCTCGTCAAGGGCAGAGCCGGTAACCCCCCCGCACGCACCCAATGAGAAGCAACGGGCCGATTCCATCTGGGGCGGAGCTAACGAGCCGAGGGCGTGTCACTCCCCGCCGGATATACGCAGCCACTTACCGGACGTGACGTGAGATGCGCCCCCGACTGAAGAAGACAAGTCACGACCTTCGAGCGCTGAGTGAGGCCTCCCGCATCTCTGGACCGGAGCGGGTCGATTCTGTCCTTGAGCCAAGAGTGCACCTTGAGCCATCGACTACCCGCTTTCCTTGCCATCAATCCCCATGTGAGTCAGTTTTGTCCCGTTTATCTGTCGTCTGTCGGGGCTAATATAAGAGTGTGTCTAAGTGCCTGTCTTTCTATGCTGTCCCTCTCATTCCTGTAATCTGACCTTCCGCAATATTATAACCTCCTCCGGAGGTCTTGAGAACTGAACCCTTGGTGTCGTGTCATTTTAATCCCAGCCGTTGTGTCCTTTTCCATCATTGATTTAGCATAGCGCGACTTAGTCAACGTTCGAGTATAATCGGGTAAACGTGCAGGCGCGGTCATACCAAACCGCTCGGTAGACCAACATCCACAACCGCGTCTGTAACAATATTATGAAAAGATCTGGATATTGGGCCATCTCAGATTCAGAGATTTGATTTTTGCAAGATTTCGATTCGATTGGGATCGAAGAGAACACCTTCTTCGTCTTCTGTACAGTGAAGTTGCCAGCCCTGAATTCTCTGGCTACATCTGGGTGCTTCATTGGGAGTGCAACCGTGTCCCTCAGGTGAACAGGGACACACCTGGCATAGTGTGTGTGGTCTAAGGCATGGAACCATGGGACCAGTTCCGTCAGGGCATCAAGGTACGTCGTGAATGAAGCCTGCCGCAGAGAACGCACGTAGACCAGTACCAACATCTCTAGTTCCAGCACAGTTGCCCAGTACTGAAAGTTGGGAATGTCTTCTCCTCTCTGGTGACACCAGTCTTCGAACTCAGGCAGGTCTTCTGCATCATCAGCATATGTCATACAGTGGCGTTCATACGCACGGTGTTGCAGGATGTGCAGTGCCGCTGCAGTGATTTGATGAGCTCTTCTTGTGCGGGTGACGTGGGCAGCTCGTAGGAAGGAGTCGGCCGTCCCTGGCGTTGCAATCTCAGCTTGCAAAATCTGCAAATCTTGCAAAAATCAAATCTCTGAATCTGAGATGGCCCAATATCCAGATCTTTTCATAATATGATAGTCTACTAGTGTGCCAAATTTGGTGCTTGTATCACAAAATGCACAATTCTTTTGAATATTTGGGCTAAGCCGCCCCACTAAAACGATATCTATAGGTGTGCAAAGTGTCAAGTTAATCCATCCTTCGATGCCTGAGCCTTAGGCGAACAAACTTTTCAAGTCCTTGCATTATAGTATGATTTTCCTTGGTGGCCATATTGGATTTTGGACGTCATCTCGAAAATAAGTGACATATGAAATGTACCTTTCCCTGAATCAGTTTCACTGACCTCAAAAACCCCTGATTTGATACCTCATTTGTCTATCTGTGACTTCTACAGCCAGAGATATATGATATTTCAGTTTTGCTGGTGGCATTTTGAATTTTGGCCAACATCTTGGAAAATCTGAAACGGTCAGGATGGCTCCTCGGCTAAAATCAATTGATAGGTCCAAACGAAGCTCCATACCAAATTTGGGACTTTTGTCCGGCTTGTAACATTACGCCTAAAAATTGTTGCTAAGCCACCTGACTATCACATGCAGTGTTATTTGTAAAAGTTTGGTCCATAAGCACGAAAATAAAAATGGTAGTTTTGTAAAGTCGTTCCCCCAGAAATTATTGCTAAGCTGCCTAACTAGATCAATCACATGGGGGTTAAATGCATGTTCCAAGTGAACTCCAATCGGTGGAGGCGTCGTGGTGCACCGGGCTAAGGCGGGCCACGATGACGTATCAACGATGCGTACTCGAGAGCTGTAAACGGCAAAGGTTCGAATCCTCGACCCTGGGCCCCCGCAGGTGTTGCGCCGCGGAAAATGAGCCTCACGCTAAAGACGTCCGGGCGGACGCCCCGGGCACCCGGGCCTCCACCCTTTTGAATCCAAACCAATTAATCAATAATTAATCACTGAAAAGCGAATTTATGCATTTGAAATCGTCCACCGTTCCTTGTCGTGACGTCACATTCAACGGCCATAAAATGAAATGTTGTTGTTTTTTTGAAGGATATTTAAATAATCTCGTTGACCCTTAAGGACTTATATATATATATATATATATATATATATATATATATATATATATAAAACCCTTCGGTTTATAATTATATATAAAATCGATGGACCATCCACAGGGTAAAGGAAAGAATAAAAGAAAAAAATATCACTTCCCGTTCCAGATCCAGGAAGTTGACCCCAAGAGGAAGAAGAAGAAGAAGAACCACCCTTCGGCTAGTCACTCGTCACTCGTCACGTCAGTCGTCAGTCGTAGTCCTCGGGCACACTGAAACTGTAAGTGTCATGTGCGGCTGTCATACGGGTTGAAGGCACGAACAGTGCACCAAAATCGAGCGTCATTATATATCATAAATTAATAATGCACTATATCCTGCCTCCAAAGGTGCGGGCGACAGTCCCTGACCGAGCTTTGTTGGTTTATTGGTTTATTCCCAAAGATGGATGTTCCATTCACCGTCAGGAGCATTCCCAAAGATGGATGTTCAATTCATGGTGAGGAGCATTCCCAAAGATGGATGTTCCATTCACGGTGAGGAGCATTCCCAAAATTAGTCACGTGAAAAAGTAAGTACCCGTGTACAAGTAAGTACACGTGAAAAAGCTCCGTCTCCCTGTGCCGCCCCGTCTCCCTGTCCCGCTCCGTCTCCCTGTCCCGCTCCGGCTCCCTGTCCCGCTCCGTCTCCCTGTCCCGCTCAGTCTCCCTGTCCCGCTCAGTCTCCCTGTCCCGCTCAGTCTCTCTGTCCCGCTCAGTCTCCCTGTCCCGCTCAGTCTCCCTGTCCCGCTCAGTCTCCCTGTCCCGCTCAGTCTCCCTGTCCCGCTCAGTCTCCCTGTCTGCGGGCGACAGCTCAGTCTCTCTGTATGGAGTGGGAGGGAGAGAGCAGTGGGATTGGTAGAATATGGAGTGGGAGGGAGAGAGCAGTGGGATTGGTAGAATATGGAGTGGGAGGGAGAGAGCAGTGGGATTGGTCGAGTGAAGTATGGAGTGGAAGGGAGAGAGCAGTGGGATTGGTAGAATATGGAGTGGGAGGGAGAGAGCAGTGGGATTGGTCGAATATGGAGCGGGAGGGAGAGAGCAGTGGGATTGGTCGAATATGGAGCGGGAGGGAGAGAGCAGTGGGATTGGTCGAGTGTGGAGTGGAATGGAGAGAGCAGTGGGATTGGTCGAATATGGAGTGGGAGGGAGAGAGCAGTGGGATTGGTCGAGTGATGTATGGAGTGGAAGGGAGAGAGCAGTGGGATTGATCGAATATGGAGTGGGAGGGAGAGAGCAGTGGGATTGGTCGAGTAAAGTATGGAGTGGAAGGGAGAGAGCAGTGGGATTGGTAGAATATGGAGTGGGAGGGAGAGAGCAGTGGGATTGGTCGAGTGAAGTATGGAGTGGAAGGGAGAGAGCAGTGGGATTGGTCGAATATGGAGTGGGAGGGAGAGAGCAGTGGGATTGGTCGAGTGAAATATGGAGTGGAAGGGAGAGAGCAGTGGGATTGGTAGAATATGGAGTGGGAGGGAGAGAGAGCAGTTGGATTGGTAGAATATGGAGTGGGAGGGAGAGAGCAGTGGGATTGGTCGAGTGAAGTATGGAGTGGGAGGGAGAGAGCAGTGGGATTGGTAGAATATGGAGTGGGAGGGAGAGAGCAGTGGGATTGGTAGAATATGGAGTGGGAGGGAGAGAGCAGTGGGATTGGTAGAATATGGAGTGGGAGGGAGAGAGCAGTGGGATTGGTAGAATATGGAGTGGGAGGGAGAGAGCAGTGGGATTGGTAGAATATGGAGTGGGAGGGAGAGAGCAGTGGGATTGGTAGAATATGGAGTGGGAGGGAGAGAGCAGTGGGATTGGTCGAGTGAAGTATGGAGTGGAAGGGAGAGAGCAGTGGGATTGGTAGAATATGGAGTGGGAGGGAGAGAGCAGTTGGATTGGTAGAATATGGAGTGGTCTTTTGGTATAATCCTGGGTTAAATGTGCATCCACCTTTTGGTATAATCCTGGGGTAAATGTGCATCCACCTTTTGGTATAATCCTGGGTTAAACGTGCATCCACCTTTTGGTATAATCCTGGGTTAAATGTGCATCCACCTTTTGGTATAATCCTGGGGTAAATGTGCATCCATCTTTTGGTATAATCCTGGGTTAAATGTGCATCCATCTTTTGGTATAATCCTGGGTTAAATGTGTATCCACATTTTGGTATAATCCTGGGTTAAATGTGCACCACCTTTTGGTATAATCCTGGGGTAAATGTGCATCCATCTTTTGGTATAATCCTGGGTTAAATGTGTATCCACATTTTGGTATAATCCTGGGATAAATGTGCATCCACCTATTGGTATAATCCTGGGGTAAATGTGCATCCACCTTTTGGTATAATCCTGGGGTAAATGTGCATCCACCTTTTGGTATAATCCTGGTTTAAATGCGCATCCTCCTTTTGGTATAATCCTGGGTTAAATGTGCATCCACCTTTTGGTATAATCCTGGGGTAAATGTGCATCCATCTTTTGGTATAATCCTGGGTTAAATGTGCATCCACATTTTGGTCCAAACCTGGGTTAAATGTGCATCCACATTTTGGTATAATCCTGGGTTAAATGTGCATCCACCTTTTGGTATAATCCTGGGTTAAATGTGCATCCACCTTATGGTATAATCCTGGGTTAAATGTGCATCCTCCTTTTGGTATAATCCTGGGTTAAATGCGCATCCTCCTTTTGGTGGAAACCTTGGTTAAATGTGCATCCACCTTATTGTATCATCCTGGGTTAAATGTGCATCCATCTTTTGGTATAATCCTGGGATAAATGTTCATCCACCTTTTGGTATAATCCTGGGTTAAATGTGCATCTACCTTTTGGTAAAATCCTGGGTTAAATGTGCATCCACCTTTTGGTATAATCCTGGGTTAAATGTGCATCCACCTTTTGGTATAATCCTGGGTTAAATGTGCATCCACCTTTTGGTATAATCCTGGGTTAAATGTGCATCCACCTTTTGGTATAATCCTGGGGTAAATGTGCATCCATCTTTTGGTATAATCCTGGGTTAAATGTGCATCCACATTTTGGTCCAAACCTGGGTTAAATGTGCATCCACATTTTGGTATAATCCTGGGTTAAATGTGCATCCACCTATTGGTATAATCCTGGGGTAAATGTGCATCCACCTTTTGGTATAATCCTGGGGGTAAATGTGCATCCACATTTTGGTATAATCCTGGGTTAAATGTGCATCCACCTTTTGGTATAATCCTGGGTTAAATGTGCATCCACCTTTTGGTATAATCCTGGGTTAAACGTGCATCCACCTTTTGGTATAATCCTGGGTTAAATGTGCATCCACCTTTTGGTATAATCCTGGGTTAAATGTGCATCCACCTTTTGGTATAATCCTGGGTTAAATGTGCATCCACCTTTTGGTATAATCCTGGGTTAAATGTGCATCCACCTTTTGGTATAATCCTGGGTTAAATGTGCATCCACCTTTTGGTATAATCCTGGGGTAAATGTGCATCCACTTTTTGGTATAATCCTGGGTTAAACGTGCATCCACCTTTTGGTATAATCCTGGGTTAAATGCGCATCCTCCTTTTTGTGGAAACCTGGGTTAAATGTGCATCCACGTTTTGGTATAATCCTGGGTTAAATGTGCATCCACCTTTTGGTATAATCCTGGGTTAAATGTGCATCCACCTTATGGTATAATCCTGGGTTAAATGCGCATCCTCCTTTTGGTGGAAACCTGGGTTAAATGTGCATCCACCTTTTGGTATAATCCTGGGTTAAATGTTCATCCACCTTTTGGTATAATCCTGGGTTAAACGTGCATCCACCTTTTGGTATAATCCTGGGTTAAACGTGCATCCACCTTTTGGTATAATCCTGGGTTAAATGTGCATCCACCTTTTGGTATAATCCTGGGTTAAATGTGCATCCACCTTTTGGTATAATCCTGGGTTAAATGTGCATCCACCTTTTGGTGTAATCCTGGGTTAAATGTGCATCCACCTTTTGGTATAATCCTGGGTTAAATGCGCATCCTCCTTTTGTTGGAAACCTTGGTTAAATGTGCATCCACCTTTTGGTATAATCCTGGGTTAAATGTTCATCCACCTTTTGGTATAATCCTGGGTTAAACGTGCATCCACCTTTTGGTATAATCCTGGGTTAAACGTGCATCCACCTTTTGGTATAATCCTGGGTTAAATGTGCATCCACCTTTTGGTATAATCCTGGGTTAAATGTGCATCCACCTTTTGGTATAATCCTGGGTTAAATGTGCATCCACCTTTTGGTGTAATCCTGGGTTAAATGTGCATCCACCTTTTGGTATAATCCTGCGGTAAATGTGCTTCCACCTTTTGGTGGAAACCTGGGTTAAATGTGCATCCATCTTTTGGTATAAGCCTGGGTTAAACGTGCATCCACCTTTTGGTGGAAACCTGGGTTAGACGTGCATCCACATTTTTGTCCAAATCTGGGTTAAATGTGCATCCACCTTTTGGTATAATCCTGGGGGTAAATGTGCATCCACTTTTTGGTATAATCCTGGGTTAAACGTGCATCCACCTTTTGGTATAATCCTGGGTTAAATGCGCATCCTCCTTTTTGTGGAAACCTGGGTTAAATGTGCATCCACGTTTTGGTATAATCCTGGGTTAAATGTGCATCCACCTTTTGGTATAATCCTGGGTTAAATGTGCATCCACCTTATGGTATAATCCTGGGTTAAATGCGCATCCTCCTTTTGGTGGAAACCTGGGTTAAATGTGCATCCACCTTTTGGTATAATCCTGGGTTAAATGTGCATCCACCTTTTGGTATAATCCTGGGTTAAATGTTCATCCACCTTTTGGTATAATCCTGGGTTAAACGTGCATCCACCTTTTGGTATAATCCTGGGTTAAACGTGCATCCACCTTTTGGTATAATCCTGGGTTAAATGTGCATCCACCTTTTGGTATAATCCTGGGTTAAATGTGCATCCACCTTTTGGTATAATCCTGGGTTAAATGTGCATCCACCTTTTGGTGTAATCCTGGGTTAAATGTGCATCCACCTTTTGGTATAATCCTGCGGTAAATGTGCTTCCACCTTTTGGTGGAAACCTGGGTTAAATGTGCATCCATCTTTTGGTATAAGCCTGGGTTAAACGTGCATCCACCTTTTGGTGGAAACCTGGGTTAGACGTGCATCCACATTTTTGTCCAAATCTGGGTTAAATGTGCATCCACCTTTTGGTATAATCCTGGGTTAAATTTGCATCCACCTTTTGGTATAAACCTGGGTTTAAACGTGCATCCACCTTATGGTGGAAACCTGGGTTAAATGTGCATCCACCTTTTGGTATAAACCTGGGTTTAAACGTGCATCCACCTTATGGTGGAAACCTGGGTTAGACGTGCATCTACCTTTTGGTGGAAACCTGGGTTAGACGTGCATCTACCTTTTGGTGGAAACCTGGGTTAAACGTGCATCCACCTTTTGGTATAATCCTGGTTTAAATGTGCATCCACCTTTTGGTATAATCCTGGATTAAACGTGCATCCACCTTTTGGTATAATACTGGTTTAAATGTGCATCCACCTGTTGGTATAATCCTGGGTGAAACGTGCATCCACCTTTTGGTATAATCCTGGGTTAAACGTGCATCCACCTTTTGGTATAAACCTGGGTTAAACGTACATCTACCTTTTGGTGGAAACCTGGGTTAGACGTGCATCCACTTTTTGGTCCAAACTACCCAATGGGAAAAGGCAGGACTGGCAAGCAGGCCACCCAACAGGTCTATGGCAATAATTGCAGATGGAGACACCAAACTTTCACAGGGCTTTGTAGAAAACCAGTTGGTATTTCCACTTGTAAAACAAACTTCCTGTCCTTTGATCCCACCTTGGTCATGCCCTGCCAGCTCATCAATATCTGACTCCTTCCCATTTATGGGTCCACTTAAGGCAGATCCCACACTCCGTAGCCCTATTTATATGGACTACATAATGTAGAAGAAAGAATACTTCAAAACAAATCATTACATTGGAATCGTATAGCACTTTGTCTGCTTAAGAAACCACATTCATTTGTGTTCTTGCATCATGTTTGCAGAAATATCGACAATACTTGGCAGGAATCCTGGCTCCTCCATATGGAGCGATGGAGATGATACCGAACAGGAGTAAGGAGACCCTTTTTAATCTTTCACGTTCAATTCCTACAGCTCTACATGATAATTTGTTGTAATATATTTCGGAACTTATAAAAGACGTTTGTCGTGATGCTTCTCTTCTATGAGCTAATGATTATGTACACTCTAGAATTTTTTTTCTTCAAGTATTCCCACAACACAACAACAACAACATGCATTTTAAGGCCATGTTCCCTGCTAGAGCGGAAGTATTCCCACAAGGCGATGTAATATACACAACATGTCGTCGCACACCACTCCTGTCCTAACACTTCCTTTTTTGAGTTTTTAGCTGCGACGAGCATCTCTATGAGAGGACCGCGTTGTTGTTCTTGTTGTTGGGGTGCCTTTTTGAAAAGCGCATGCGCATACACTCGGACTTCCCCTACCGACCAAGCCCGTTTCAAATTATCCCTCTGCCACCCAGAATTAACATTAATAAATAACATTAATGAATTAAGATTAACATTAACAGAAATAACATTCACGTCCATACATTATATGTAATCAGTTGATGAAGCATGATGCGTCGCAAAACAAAGGACAAGACCAGAACTGAAAGACAAAAAGACGCTGGTGCATGCGTATAATTTAATGACTGGTCGAATTTGGTAGCGCATATTGCAACGGATATCCTCATGATTCTACACGTCGCAGCTGGTGATCACACTGTGGTCATTTTTCTCTTGTTTTTTAAAAGTATTTCCGCAAGGTGATGTAATGCACACACAGTGTCACTGCACACCACACCACTCATGCACTAACACTTTCTTTTTTGAGATTTTTTTTTTTGGTATTCCCGCAAGGTGATGTAATATATACACCATGTTGTCGCACACCATTCATGCACTAACACTTGGTTTTTGAGTTTTTTTTTTAGTATTCTCTCAAGGTGATGTAATATATACACCATGTCGTCGCACACCACTCATGCACTAAAACATCCTTTTTTGAGTTTGTTTTTTTCATATTCCTGCAAAGTGATGTAATATACACACCATGTCGTCACACACCACTCATGCACTAACACCTCCTTTTTTTCATAGCAACATAGCACAAGCAATATGTTATCAAGTGATTTCTCCATTCAAATTCCCTTGTTTGTGATTATCTCATGGCAACGTCCTTTGTAAAAACAAACTTAAATCCGTTTCTTTCACAATTTGCTAGCTACATTTTAATTTGCATTCATTATTATTACATTAAGGAGTCCCTCTTTCTTGACCTTCTGACAATAAGAATCATCCTTTGTGCCAGTGACTGTTGTACACACCTGTCTTGTTGCACCATTCAGGGAGCTGCTGGTCTTCAAACAAAACTTTGAGCTCGTTGTAACGTTTGCTCGAGCTCAAAAAAGGAAAAAGGCTGATTGAATGTTCCAATATTAATTGATCGTTCATGTTTAATTCCTTTGTAGGACTTGTTGATAAAGACCAAATGAAAAGCAACGATCTACATGCATTACCCACACACTCTGGCAAGGTATGTTAGGTGTAAAGGCTGATTTATGCTTCTGCAAACATGCACGGGTGTCGCCCGCAGACGTCCGCATGGGTGTTTGCCAACTTACTTGCATGTAACGTTAACGCGTGCAGTACGGGGCAGTGTCACATTTACTAAAACTAAAGAATGTACAGAAAATGGAGAAGCACCCAGAAATGGAAACCCGTTTCCACCTCCAGTAAAAGTGTAAACATTCTGTTTGAATGTTTTGGTTCTTTGTTTTAGTTCCGGATTTGGGTCTGGGCCCAACCCTCAATGCTACCAGATATACTTCCCTGCTCAACCAATCAGCGTTTGTTTGACGCACATGACCACAGCTACGTGCGACGCATTGTTGAGATTTTGGAGGGGTGCGCATCGACCCCTCGGCGAGCCTATGCGGGCTACGGTTACCCATAAACCCCTTCTCTGCATAGCTATGCAGAGACGCTTACGTGCATCTTCGTAGAAGCATAACTCCGGCTTATGTGATCATTGTCTCAATAAACCAACAAAAAAAAGATAATTCATTCAGAAATACGGATTGATTAATTCCTTCGGAATTAAAGATCGATTAATTTTCTCAGAAATACAGATTGATCAATTCGCTCAGAAATAGAGAGAGATTCATTACCCCAGAATTAGAGATAGATTAATTACCCCAGAATTAGAGATAGATTAATTACCCCAGAATTAGAGATAGATTCATTACCCCAGAATTAGAGATAGATTAAATCCCACATAATTGGAGAAAGATTAATTACTGTACCCCAGAATTGGAGATAGATTAAATCCCCCATAATTAGAGATGGATTAATTCCCCCACAATTAGAGATAGATTAAATCCCCCATAATTAGAGATAGATTAAATCCCCCAGAATTAGAGATAGATTAAATCCCCCAGAATTAGAGATAGATTAAATCCCCCAGAATTAGAGATAGATTAAATCCCCCAGAATTAGAGAAAGATTAAATCCCACATAATTAGAGAAAGATTAATTACCCCAGAATTAGAGATAGATTAAATCCCCCAGAATTAGAGATAGATTAAATCCCCCAGAATTAGAGATAGATTTAATCTCCCAGAATTAGAGATAGATTAAATCCCCCAGAATTAGAAATTGATTCATTCCCCTGTAATTAGAGATAGATTAAATCCCCCAGAATTAGAGATCGATTAAATCCCCCAGAATTAGAGATAGATTAAATCTCCCAGAATTAGAGATAGATTAAATCCCCCAGAATTAGAGAAAGATTAAATCCCACATAATTAGAGAAAGATGAATTACCCCAGAATTAGAGATAGATGAAATCCCCCAGAATTAGAGATAGATTAAATCCCCCAGAATTAGAGAGATTAAATCCCACATAATTAGAGAAAGATGAATTACCCCAGAATTAGAGATAGATTAATTACCCCAGAATTAGAGATAGATTAAATCCCACATAATTGGAGAAAGATGAATTTCCCCAGAATTAGAGATAGATTAAATCTCCCAGAATTAGAGATAGATTAAATCCCACATAATTAGAGAAAGATTAAATCTCCCAGAATTAGAGATAGATTAAATCCCTCATAATTAGAGAAAGATGAATTACCCCAGAATTAGAGAAAGATTAATTACCCCAGAATTAGAGATAGATTAAATCTCCCAGAATTAGAGATAGATTAAATCCCCCAGAATTAAATCCCCCAGATTAAATCCCCCAGAATTAGAGATAGATTAAGTGCCCCAGAATAAATCCCCCAGAATTAATTCCCCCACAATTAGAGATAGATTAAATCCCCCAGAATTAAAGAAAGATTAAATACCCCAGAATTAGAGAAAGACTAAATCCCCCAGAATTAGAGAAAGATTCAATCCCCCCAGAATTAGAGAAAGATTAAATTCCCCAGAAGGAGAGATAGATTAAATCACCCAGAATTAGAGAAAGATTAAATCCCCCAGAATTAGAGATAGATTAAATCCCCCAGAATTAAATCCCCCAGATTAAATCCCCCAGAATTAGACATAGATTAAATCTCCCAGAATTAGAGTTAGATTAAATCCCCCAGAATTAGAGAAAGATTAAATCCCACATAATTAGAGAAAGATTAATTACCCCAGAATTAGAGATAGATTAAATCTCCCAGAATTAGAGATATATTAAATCCCCCAGAATTAAATCCCCCAGATTAAATCCCCCAGAATTAGAGATAGATTAAATCCCCCAGAATTAAATCCCCCAGAATTAAAGAAAGATTAAATCCCCCAGAATTAGAGAAAGACTAAAGCCCCCAGAATTAGAGAAAGATTCAATCCCCCCAGAATTAGAGAAAGATTAAATTCCCCAGAAGTAGAGATAGATTAAATCCCCTAGAATTACAGATAGATGAATTCCCCCACAATTAGAGATAGATTAAATCCCCCAGAATTAGAGATAGATTCATTCCCCCGCAACTAGAGATAGATTAAATCCCCCAGAATTAGAGACAGATTAAATCTCCCAGAATTAGAGATAGATTAAATCCCCCAGAATTAGAGAAAGATTAAATCCCACATAATTAGAGAAAGATTAATTACCCCAGAATTAGAGATAGATTAAATCCCCCAGAATTAGAGATAGATTAAATCCCCCAGAATTAGAGATAGATTAAATCCCCCAGAATTAGAGATAGATTAAATCCCCCAGAATTAGAGAAAGATTAAATCCCACATAATTAGAGAAAGATTAATTACCCCAGAATTAGAGATAGATTAAATCCCCCAGAATTAGAGATAGATTAAATCCCCCAGAATTAGAGATAGATTTAATCTCCCAGAATTAGAGATAGATTAAATCGCCCAGAATTAGAAATTGATTCATTCCCCTGTAATTAGAGATAGATTAAATCCCCCAGAATTAGAGATCGATTAAATCCCACAGAATTAGAGATAGATTAAATCTCCCAGAATTAGAGATAGATTAAATCCCCCAGAATTAGAGAAAGATTAAATCCCACATAATTAGAGAAAGATGAATTACCCCAGAATTAGAGATAGATGAAATCCCCCAGAATTAGAGATAGATTAAATCCCCCAGAATTAGAGAGATTAAATCCCACATAATTAGAGAAAGATGAATTACCCCAGAATTAGAGATAGATTAATTACCCCAGAATTAGAGATAGATTAAATCCCACATAATTGGAGAAAGATGAATTTCCCCAGAATTAGAGATAGATTAAATCTCCCAGAATTAGAGATAGATTAAATCCCACATAATTAGAGAAAGATTAAATCTCCCAGAATTAGAGATAGATTAAATCCCTCATAATTAGAGAAAGATGAATTACCCCAGAATTAGAGAAAGATTAATTACCCCAGAATTAGAGATAGATTAAATCTCCCAGAATTAGAGATAGATTAAATCCCCCAGAATTAAATCCCCCAGAATTAGAGATAGATTAAGTGCCCCAGAATAAATCCCCCAGAATTAATTCCCCCACAATTAGAGATAGATTAAATCCCCCAGAATTAAAGAAAGATTAAATACCCCAGAATTAGAGAAAGACTAAATCCCCCAGAATTAGAGAAAGATTCAATCCCCCCAGAATTAGAGAAAGATTAAATTCCCCAGAAGGAGAGATAGATTAAATCACCCAGAATTAGAGAAAGATTAAATCCCCCAGAATTAGAGATAGATTAAATCCCCCAGAATTAAATCCCCCAGATTAAATCCCCCAGAATTAGACATAGATTAAATCTCCCAGAATTAGAGTTAGATTAAATCCCCCAGAATTAGAGAAAGATTAAATCCCACATAATTAGAGAAAGATTAATTACCCCAGAATTAGAGATAGATTAAATCTCCCAGAATTAGAGATATATTAAATCCCCCAGAATTAAATCCCCCAGATTAAATCCCCCAGAATTAGAGATAGATTAAATCCCCCAGAATTAAATCCCCCAGAATTAAAGAAAGATTAAATCCCCCAGAATTAGAGAAAGACTAAAGCCCCCAGAATTAGAGAAAGATTCAATCCCCCCAGAATTAGAGAAAGATTAAATTCCCCAGAAGTAGAGATAGATTAAATCCCCTAGAATTACAGATAGATGAATTCCCCCACAATTAGAGATAGATTAAATCCCCCAGAATTAGAGATAGATTCATTCCCCCACAACTAGAGATAGATTAAATCCCCCAGAATTAGAGACAGATTAAATCTCCCAGAATTAGAGATAGATTAAATCCCCCAGAATTAGAGAAAGATTAAATCCCACATAATTAGAGAAAGATTAATTACCCCAGAATTAGAGATAGATTAAATCCCCCAGAATTAGAGATAGATTAAATCCCCCAGAATTAGAGATAGATTAAATCCCCCAGAATTAGAGATAGATTAAATCCCCCAGAATTAGAGAAAGATTAAATCCCACATAATTAGAGAAAGATTAATTACCCCAGAATTAGAGATAGATTAAATCCCCCAGAATTAGAGATAGATTAAATCCCCCAGAATTAGAGATAGATTTAATCTCCCAGAATTAGAGATAGATTAAATCGCCCAGAATTAGAAATTGATTCATTCCCCTGTAATTAGAGATAGATTAAATCCCCCAGAATTAGAGATCGATTAAATCCCACAGAATTAGAGATAGATTAAATCTCCCAGAATTAGAGATAGATTAAATCCCCCAGAATTAGAGAAAGATTAAATCCCACATAATTAGAGAAAGATGAATTACCCCAGAATTAGAGATAGATGAAATCCCCCAGAATTAGAGATAGATTAAATCCCCCAGAATTAGAGAGATTAAATCCCACATAATTAGAGAAAGATGAATTACCCCAGAATTAGAGATAGATTAATTACCCCAGAATTAGAGATAGATTAAATCCCACATAATTGGAGAAAGATGAATTTCCCCAGAATTAGAGATAGATTAAATCTCCCAGAATTAGAGATAGATTAAATCCCACATAATTAGAGAAAGATTAAATCTCCCAGAATTAGAGATAGATTAAATCCCTCATAATTAGAGAAAGATGAATTACCCCAGAATTAGAGAAAGATTAATTACCCCAGAATTAGAGATAGATTAAATCTCCCAGAATTAGAGATAGATTAAATCCCCCAGAATTAAATCCCCCAGATTAAATCCCCCAGAATTAGAGATAGATTAAGTGCCCCAGAATAAATCCCCCAGAATTAATTCCCCCACAATTAGAGATAGATTAAATCCCCCAGAATTAAAGAAAGATTAAATACCCCAGAATTAGAGAAAGACTAAATCCCCCAGAATTAGAGAAAGATTCAATCCCCCCAGAATTAGAGAAAGATTAAATTCCCCAGAAGGAGAGATAGATTAAATCACCCAGAATTAGAGAAAGATTAAATCCCCCAGAATTAGAGATAGATTAAATCCCCCAGAATTAAATCCCCCAGATTAAATCCCCCAGAATTAGACATAGATTAAATCTCCCAGAATTAGAGTTAGATTAAATCCCCCAGAATTAGAGAAAGATTAAATCCCACATAATTAGAGAAAGATTAATTACCCCAGAATTAGAGATAGATTAAATCTCCCAGAATTAGAGATATATTAAATCCCCCAGAATTAAATCCCCCAGATTAAATCCCCCAGAATTAGAGATAGATTAAATCCCCCAGAATTAATTCCCCCACAATTATAGATATATTAAATCCCCCAGAATTAAAGAAAGATTAAATCCCCCAGAATTAGAGAAAGACTAAAGCCCCCAGAATTAGAGAAAGATTCAATCCCCCCAGAATTAGAGAAAGATTAAATTCCCCAGAAGTAGAGATAGATGAAATCCCCCAGAATTAGAGAGACGAAATCCCCCAGAATTAGAGAAATATTAAATCCTCCAGAATTAGAGACAGATTAAATCCCCAGAATTAGTGAAAGATTAATTCCCCCACAATTAGACAGAGATTAAATGCCCCCGAATTAGAGATAGATTCATTCCCCCACAATTAGAGATAGATTAAATCCCCCAAAATTAGAGATAGATTAAATCCCCCAAAATTAGAGATAGATTAAATCCTCCAGAATTAAATCCCCCAGATTAAATCCCCCAGAATTAGAGATAGATTAAATCCCCCAGAATTAATTCCCCCAAAATTAGAGATAGATTAATTCCCTCAGAATTAGAGACAGATTAAATCCCCTAGAATTAGAGAAAGATGAATTCCCCCACAATTAGAGATAGATTACATCCCCCAGAATTAGAGATAGATTCATTCCCCCGCAACTAGAGATAGATTAAATCCCCCAGAATTACAGATAGATTAAATCCCCCAGAATTAGAGACAGATTAAATCCCCCAGAATTAGAGATAGATTAAATCCCCCAGAATTAGAGAAAGATTAAATCCCACATAATTAGAGAAAGATTAAATCCCCCAGAATTAGAGATCGATTAAATCCCCCAGAATTAGAGATAGATTAAATTCCCCAGAATTAGAGATAGATTAAATCCCCCAGAATTAGAGATAGATTAAATCCCTCAGAATTAGAGATAGATTAAATCTCCCAGAATTAGAGATAGATTAAATCCCCCAGAATTAGAAATAGATTCATTCCCCTGCAATTAGAGAAAGATTAATTACCCCAGAATTAGAGATAGATTAAATCCTCCAGAATTAGAGATAGATTAAATCCCCCAGAATTGCAGATAGATTAAATCCCCCAGAATTAGAGAAAGATTAAATCCCACATAATTAGAGGTAGATTAAATACCCCAGAATTAGAGATCGATTAAATCCCCCAGAATTAGAGATAGATTAAATCTCCCAGAATTAGAGATATTTAGATCGGACGAACCGATCGAACCCATCTATGAGACTATGGACTCTCCCGACGCTCCCATCGCCGAAAGTCTACCGACCCTCCCCTCACCGAGTCTACCAGGGCCCGACGACTTGGCGTTACACCCTTCGTCACCCGACCCTGGTTGACACCGCTAGGGGCGCGACTATAAGACCCGCTGCTGCGGACGGTGCTCCGAGACTTCTCCTGTGACACGTTACATCTGGTAGACTCGCTAACGGTACGCCAGCATAGAATATTCAGCTTGCTTACATTGCTTACATTGAATGTTATGAATGGTCCCATGTGATGCCATATCTTATGCTTATTGCATTTCCTGCATTACAGGATGATGTCATGATCTAAATGGAATTAAACCAGAAGTTGGACTAAAGTTGTGTGGACCTGATTGGTTTTCCACAACACTCAGGTGGATCGACGACAACCGTTGACTACCTGATGGTGCGTAGGCGAGATATGGGGCACCTCCGGGACACAAAGGTGATCCCGGGGGAGGAGGCTGTTTCACAGCACCACTTGGTTGTCTGCGACATGAGGGTGAAAGGTGCGAGGAGAGTTCGGCGGGTGAAGTACCAACCGAGAATGAAGGTGTGGAGGTTGAAAGAGGTGCCAGTAAGGGAGGCATTAAAAGAGAGGCTGAGTAGGGTAGAGGCTGATGTGGTTGAGCTTGAAAGTGATTGGATGTCAATGAAAGATAGTCTGTTGGGAGCCGGTGGTGAGGTATGTGGATGGACAAAAGGACCACCGAGGCACTTGGGAACATGGTGGTGGGATGATGAAGTTGGAAAGAGGATTGACGAGAAGAGGAAGAAGTTCAAGGAGTGGCAGAAGGCGAAGGGTACGGGAGCAGAAAAAGCAGAGCATGAAAGTTATAAGGCAGTCAAGAAGGCTGCAAAGAAAGAGGTAGCAAAGGCTATAAGGCAGCCAAGAAGGCTGCAAAGAAAGAGGTAGCAAAGGCACAGGAGGCATGCAGGAAAATGTTCGGAGAACGCTTGGATTCGGAAGAGGGTCAGAGAGCGGTATTCAGGATTGCAAAGCAGATAGCGAAAGAGAGGTGTGATGTGATGGGGGTGAGTTGCTTGGGACAAATCGTTGTGGACCCAGATGGAATTAAAGGAAGACGGAAGAGATGTATGGAAATGCTGTTGAATGCAGAGAATGAATGGCATGGCAACATAGAGAGTAACCCAGTTTTAGGACCGGCAGAGAAGATAACTGAGAAGGAAGTTGAGGAAGCGATAAAAGCAATGAAGAGTAGAAAAGCAGGAGGGCTGACGGGAGTTGTGGGAGATGTGTTGAAGGCAGCAGGAAGTTGGGGTGTGAAGAGAATGACAGAGATCTGTAATCTGGTGGTGAAAGAAGGCCGCATTCCAGTGGATTGGGAACTGAGTACCCTCGTCCCTCTATACAAGGGGAAAGGTGACCCTCTGGAGTGTGGCTCGTACCGAGCGATAAAGTTATTGGAGCATGGAATGAAGGTATTGGAAAGGGTGTTGGAGAGGAGGATAAGGAAGAAAGTGCAGATCGACGAAATGCAGTTTTGGATTTATGCCAGGAAGAGGAACGACAGACGCGCTTTTTATTGTGAGGCAGTTGCAGGAGAAGTACATGGAGAAGAGGAAGAAGCTGTTTCTTGGGTTTGTTGATCTGGAGGAAGCATTCGATAGGGTTCCACACGAAGTATTGACACGGGCATTGAGGAAGTTAGGAGTGGAGGAATGGTTGATCAGAGTAGTGATGGCAATGTACAAAAGAGCGCGTACAGCTGTAAGGATGAAGGATGGGAACAGTGGTGAGTTTGAGGTGAAGGTGGGAGCGCATCAGGGGTCGGTACTAAGGTCACTACTATTTGTAGCTGTGATGGAGGTGCTGGCTCAGAACGTAAAGGAGGGTTTTTTTTGGGGGGGGTGGGGGTTTGTTTTTTTGTTTACAGAATCGAGGCTTGTGAAAGAGCTAACATTTATTTCACAAACAAATCTAACAAACAAAATATATAAAAAGAGGGAGCAGTAGACAAGATGGGGAGAGAAGGGGAAGCACACAAACACAACATTTGAGAGCAGGGACATCGGGAGATGTGTGGGAGGGAGAGGGCTTGGGGGGAGGAGGCGTGGGAAGGGGGGGGGGGGTGGGAGAAGTATAAAACACAAGGACACCAAGGACTTCCAGCACAGAAGTTGGTATTTCAAAAAAGTGGATTTGGGGTGAAATTAGCAGGGGTAGAAAAGATCAAGGTTTTGGATGGGGGAAGATAAGAGATGGTGGTGAACAGCTGTTTTAAAGACCTGGAGGGAGGAGTGGGATTGAAGAGAGTGAGGGAGTTTGTTCCAGAGGCAGGAGAAAAGAGGAATGAAGGAGTGAAGGTGAGCAGAGTCTTGATTTTGGCAGTTTAACCATAAGAGGGTTGCAGGCAGATCTTGTGCGACCTGCAGGAATATTTGGGGGACAGAGCCCAGAGACAGCTGGGAGGGCAAGGCCGGAGAGGAGTCGGTAGAAGACGGAAAGACCACCAACCTGCCGGCGGTGAGTGAGTGAATGGCCCTTGGAGTTAGCTTCATCGCGGGAGATTCCAATGATTCTGAACGCTTTGGTTTCAACCGCGTGAAGACGAGCTAGGTGTGAGGCAGGAGCACCAGCCCAGAGGGGAGTGTAGTATTCCATTGAGCTGCAGATGAAAGCCTTGTATGTGGTGAGGAGCTCAGGTGTGCCAAGGAAGGACTTCGCACGACGGAGGATGCCCAGTCGGCGGCTGGCTTTGGAGGCCAGATTTGAAATGTGGTTTTCCCAGGAAAGATCATGGCAGATAGTGAGACCCAAAAGCTTGAGTGACATAACGTCGTGGAGAGGTTTGTTGACAAAGTACATGGGAGGGTTGTCCGGACGGTCTTTTCGAAGAGACATAGTGATAGTGTGAGATTTTTCAGGATTGAAATGTTCCACTTGTTTGCCCAGTCTGTGATTTTGTCGAGGTCTGCAGAGAGTGAGGAGGCTGCTGCCTGCCTATCTGAAGGAATAGGTATGGAGTGGCAGAGAGTAGAGTCATCAGCAAAGAGATAGAGAGGATTTTCCAAGAGAGTCAGAGAGATCATTGATGAAGACCAGAAAACGCACAGGGCCCAGAACACTGCCTTGGGGAACTCCAGCCTGAACAGGAAGAGGAGATGAGATAAACCCATTCAGGGCCACACGTTGACTACGACTAGAGAGGAAGTCCGCCAGCCATGCGTGGAGATTTCCATGGATACCAAAGGAGGAGAGTTTGGTGAGCAGAGGGTGGTGCCAGACCGTGAGTCCCAGTGAGTCGCAGAAGTCCTTTGCTGAGGAGCCATGGCTTGTGATAGAGGTACCCACACCCAGCCAACTGGCATGGTGACAATTGAAATCACCACATATGAGGAAGAGAGAGTTGGGATGGGTAGATAGAAGTTGGTCCATATTATCAGACAGCGAGATGTATATGGAGTCATCACTGTTTGGTGGACGGCACAACACACATATGAACAAAAGGTGGGAGCGAAGGGGAAGCCGTAGCCAAAGGTATTCCTGGGGGTGAGGTGGAGAGAGGGCAGTGCAGGGCGAGTGAGGAAGAGTTTTTTTTATAAAGATAGCAACCCCACCTCCAGGACATGGCTCAGGTCTAACCTTCCTGGAGGTGCGAATAACCTGGGATAGATACCAAGGAATCAGAGACACCATGAGGTAGGAAAGTTTCTGTTAAGCAGATCACGTCTGGTTTGTCAGAAGCAACCTGTATGGAGAGATCAGTCAAGTTTGAGCGAAGGCCCCGGATGTTTGAGGTCCATACCGTTAATGAAGAGGAAGGGGGAGTGAAAACATTTTGCTACCTCGGAGACATGTTGAATGTAGAAGGTGGATCAGACTCAGCAACGGTTGCTAGAGTGAGATGTGCATGGAAGAAGTTTCGGGAACTGAGTGGCGTGCTGATGAGGAGGGTAGTGTCGTTGAAGCTGAAGGGAAAGGTGTATGCTGCATGTGTGATAAGTGTTATGATTTATGGGAGCGAGACATAGGTAATGAACGTAGAGCAGCAACGAAGGCTGGAAAGGGTGTAAATGGGAATGGTTCGGTGGATGTGCAGAGTATCGTTGAGAGAGAGGAAGACAAATGATGAATTGCGAAAGATGATGGGAATAGAGCCTGTGATTGATGCTGTGAAGAGAAACAGGTTGAGATGGTTTGGTCATGTGTTGAGGAAGGATGAAAGTGACTGGTTGAGAAGAGTGATGGAAATAAATGTAGAAGGAAGTAGAGGACTATTAATGGTCAGTGCCATGAAACTTTCCAAAGTGCATGTGTGAGACGCTTGGTCTCCTTCAAAATGATGGAGAATGGCATTTTGCATTGACAGATGCAGATTGCAGAAGCAATACAAATGTGCCCACAAATCAGGGAGCTCTTTGTGACCCTCCTACTCTACTCTTTTGAAACCCTGCTGACCCAGTTATGGTCTTCGACCATCACCATATGCACTGGTGGGATGACTTTCTTCCTCGGGTTCCTCAATAAGCAAGCTGATCATCAACTCCTGCGTGCAATGGTATCGCTGGACGTTGAGCATCGCCTTCAACACCACGACAGACAACTTTCTGAGTTTCATCTGCCAAATGTCACAAATGATTTGCGTGCAACAGTGCAAGCAATCAATGGAAATATTGCACAACCACAACTGCCAATGATTATTCAGGAGGAACTTGAACTTGCTTATGATTTTAAAACTTTGAGAAACATTGTAAACCAACGCTTGCATGGCCCAAATGCACTTCTACCCTCTCAACGTGAGGTATATGTATATGACACTGTTATAGTTGCTTTACAGAAAAAGGAACCATTGGCTATCTTCCTGGATGCAAGAGGTGGGACAGGTAAAACCTATACACTGAACACTCTGCTAGCTGCTGCACACACCCTGCACAGTGACAAAATGAATGTTTCTCTAGCTGTTGCCTCAAGTGGTATTGCGGCTACACTTCTGCTGGGTGGACGTACATTTCATTCCAGGTTCAAAGCCCCCATCATGGTCACTGACTCAACAACATTATCAATATCGATATCTCACCAAAGTGTTCTTGCTGACCTAATTCGTAGAGCAAACCTTATTGTATGGGACGAGGCTCCAATGAGTCACAGGCACCTACTTGAGGCACTTGACCACCGTACATTACGAGACATCACCAACCAAGACATACCTTTTGGGGGAAAAGTAATAGTTCTCTGCTGGACACTTTAGACAGGTGCTTCCTGTTATTAAACATGGATCACGTGCCCAGATTGTCAATGCCTCTCTGAAATATTCTCTGTGTTGTGGCAACATTTCAAGATATTCCACCTTACCGAGAATATGCGTGTGCTTATGAATGGACATTGGACATTATAAAAAATCGAGGGAGTTTGATCGTTGGCTACTACAACTTGGCAACGGACAGCTACCCTACAACAATGAGGCATGCATTGAAATACCAGAGGAAATGTGCATGCAAATTGACAGCACCTCACGTGAAACAATCAAGTAGATCCATGAGTGAAGTCATTGACTGGGTCTTTCCTGACTTTCACCGACACCACACAGATCATAAGTGGATGGCAGATCGTGCAATATTAGCACCAAATAACACATTGGTGGATACCATCAACGAGGTCATGTCAGATACATTTCCTGGAACACCAACACTTTGTCAAAGTGCAGACAAGACGGTAAATGATGATGATGATGACGATGCCACACGTTTGCCAACTGAATATCTCAATTCCCTTAACATTGCCGGAATGCCACCTCATCAACTCTCACTCAAGGATGGCATGCCGTTAATCTTGCTCCGCAACCTCAACGCGAAGCCAGGACTCTGCAATTAAATGGGACACGGTTAATCGTGAAAGAAGTTATCTGTGGCCGCCTCCTAAAGGCTATTATTGCTAATGGTGACAATGCAGGTCGCAGTGTGTTTATCCCTCGCATCACTCTTCAACCTACAGATGGGATTTTCCCATTCCATTGGCAACGACGTCAGTTCCCAGTGAGAATTGCCTTTGCCATGACCATAAACAAGAGTCAGGGGCAGAGTTTGTCTAGGGTGTGCTTGTGGCTAGAACAACCGGTCTTCACATATGGTCAACTGTATGTAGGATCATGACGCGTTGGCCACCCTGACAATATTCGTTTCGCTATCAAGCAGTTGCCTCACCTTCCAAGAACTGCGACATGTTGTTGTATTGTTTACAGTGAAGTGTTATCACTATCCTGAACTTAAATTGCTTATAAAGATGTAACATCACTGATATTACAAATAAATTTGAGCAGAAGAAATGTTTGCATTATCATTGGCTTAAATCATGACGACACAACAACTCATATAGTCATTATCCTAAGTTCAAACAAACTTGTGCCTCTGCAGCGATGTATAGTGAGGCAAGCACAGCATCCCGATCCACGCTATTCGATTTATGTCAACATATTTTATCTATCTTTTATATATATATATATATATATATATATATACATATATATATATATATATATATATATATATATATACAGACTTGGCATTTAATATGGAATATATTTTTTTTCTTGACTTGGGTTTACTTTCTTCACTCAGTATATCAATCTGGTGAGTTTCTTTTACACTTTGGTGATTTATTTGTTAAAAGAATCATGTCACTGATTGTCTGTTGCAGCAAGAAGTCAACAACAGGATTATATCACAGGTGGCATGGCAAAATGTACGGACAGGTGCATTTGATGATTGGCTTCACAGTCAGGTATACAAGGGTTGTTGCGTTCTGTATTAGTGGAAAACAACTGCTGCACGTCTCCAAAAGTTATTGCCGCTTCCTCTGGAGATGGTCCGTCAACTCGACAATGCTGTTTGTCATGGAGTGGTGGCTTTACGAAATTACGGCATGAAACAGCGTGCTATTGCTCGGCAGTATGGCATCACTCAAGGTCAGGTGTCAAAGATCCTGAAACGAAATGCTCAGAGGGGTGTCCCTACTCCAATACCGAGGCCAGGACGTCCCCGCAGAACCACAAGGAGGGATGATCGCCAGCTGCACCGGTTAGTACGCAATGGCCATACCAAGTCAGCTAATCGGCTTAGGGCTGAGTGGCAGCAACTGACAAATGTGCCTGAATCCAGAAGGCTAGTCAACCAACGACTGGTTCAAGCACGCTATCGTGCCAGGCGTCCACTGAGAAAGCCACGCCTGACCAGACAACACCGCCAGCGCCGATTGCAGTGGGGCGAGTGGGGCGAGCACCGTCAATAGCAGCCAGGACACTGGAATCATGTGATCTTCAGTGACGAGTCTAGATTTCTGGTCTATCGTCAAGATGGCCGCGTCCGAGTGCGCAGACAAGTGCATGAAGCCTACAACAAAGATTGTATAGTGCCAAGGGTCCAAGCTGGAGGTGGTGGGGTGACCGTTTGGGCTGCTTTTCATGCAGGGGGCAAAACTGACCTGGTTGTTCTGAATGGAAACCTGAACCAGTTCAAGTACAGGGCCATTCTGGAAGAAACATTGCTTCCATTTGCTCGTGCAGCCTTTCGAGGAAACTTTGTCTTCCAAGATGACAATGCACGGCCTCATCGTGCTCGCATGATCCAACACTTTCTTGCTGACCGTGGTGAAGAGCATATGGAGTGGCCTGCCATGTCCCCGGATATGAATCCGATAGAGAACTTGTGGGCAGAATTAACGCGTCAAATCGACCACTTGGACCAGCAGCCGACCTCTGTGCGTGAATTGCAGCAGGCTATTGTCACTGCATGGCAAGCGATTCCTGTCCAAACCTTGGCAAATCTCGTGAACAGCATGCCTCAACGTGTACGTGCTCTCCTGAATGCTCGTGGGGGTTACACGAAGTACTGAACTGTATATTTACTGTCCGTAATCCCAGTCGTAATTTAACTTTAGTTTTGGTAAAAAAAAAATTGGCTAATGTGCAAAATAAAGAGCTACTTCTGGAAAACGTACAGAAGTTTAACACAGTACTGTCCATGAATTGAGTGCGATATCAGTTTACATCACTTTCAAGTGTCAATGTATTTGTTTCGAAATGTCAAATGTGGTTTTTGTTTCTTTTAAAGGTCACATTAACAAAATCTAGAATAATTTCAACATAATTCCAATGAACTTTTGGTTCTAAGTCATCTTGAAAAGTAAGTTCACCCCCACAAAAAAAATATTCCATATTAAATGCCAAGTCTGTATATATATATATATATTGTTGTGGATATGAGAATGTTTTTTTTTATTTATTGTTGTGGTAAAATGTTGTTGTAAAAGGTTGTTGTAAAATATCACCCCTCCTCCCTCCGTTTGTGGTTGTATAAAGGTCAAAGGGCGTTCCCGTAGTTAGTCCATAAAACATACATGCAGGACACGATATATCTTTTTTGACAGTTATATCCTTATTATGTGTATTAGTGTAAGGCTGTGTCTTCCATTAATTGAAATACTCCATTGCACCAGTGAAAGAGAATAGATCCCCTTTCCTTCCCATCCCCAAAATCTCCCTTTCCTTCCCATCCCCAAAACCTCCATTTCCATATTACATCCCCTCTCGTCACTGCTGAGCCCTCGATTCCCAATCACCTCCCCTCCAATAACCGCCATTGACCATGTGCTTTGAGTCGGAGAAGAAAGGCGTGTCTCCACCTCGTCAGAGGGGAGGAGGGGCGCGCCCGCCCGTCGTCATCCAGGGCGGAGCCCGAGGGTCGCGCGACCAACCAGGGCCGAGGTGAGCACCCCGATGGGCGTGTCCAAAACGCCGGCGGCGTAATCGCTGGAGGCGCTATAAAAGGCGCAAACGGAAGTGGTCACAGTGAGTTGGTCGGAGATGCACTTTGAGTTGGTCACAAGGAGTTGGTCTGAGTCGGTTGCCAGAGGAGGGTCAGTGGTTGCGTTGGTTGCGGTGGTAAGGAGTCGGTGGTCAGTTGGTTGCGGTGAGGAGTCGGTGGTGAGGAGTGAGAGAAACAAGAAAGAGTTGAGGGTTTGGACCAGACGAGTGGGACAAGGCCTGGCAAAGCACGCGACGTAAACAGCAGCCAAAACAGCAGCGTGGGGCCTGGCCTGAACGGCGGCTGCTAAACGCGCCGGTTGTGCTGCGGGACCCCCTTGGACCTCCCTCTCCCTCCAGCCATCCACATCCTGCCATTACTGCAATTCCCCGCTTGAGTCAGTGTCTTTTGTTTGTTCTGTCCTGGGTTAATTAAGCTGTATAAGTTAATAATTGCACTGTGTCTCTAATCCTTCTGTATATTATTTTATTATCTTTCCTTCTCCTTGGTTACTTTGAGCATGTAAATAGTAGGAATAAATTTAGTGGTATTTCCAACCTTTTTGTCTTCTGCTTCTTCTTCTTCACATCCGTGTCGCCTTTGTCTTTTCCCTATTGACTAGCTGTGGTGCCATCCGGCCAAAGTCCTGGGTGAATCGGGTGAGTCAGGGATCCTGTTAGGTCGCGGCAATACCAAACTGCTCGGTAACTAACATCTTAAACCGCGATCAGTAACAATATATATATATATATATATATATATATATATATATATATATTGTTACAGACGCGGCTTTTAGATGTTATATGGACCGAGCGGTGGTGTATTTAACCGCGTCCGAACAGTTACTCCCCGATTAAAACCCGATTTCACCCGACGTTGACCAGATCGCCCCACGGATATTCAATCGGGAAATCTCTAAAGCGATCGCAAGAGAATGAAAAAGAAGAAGAAGAATACGGAGGAAGAACAGATTTATTATACACACACAAGCAATATTTTAGAGCGACCAATATTATTTACAGCAATAGATGGAAAAGAGCAGTCACACAGTGCATTGTTAACTTATTCTATTTCATTTACTTAATCCCCAAGACAAACGAGTAGGACAGGACGTTCACACTCACACGGTGGATATTGCAGGAAGGAATAGCTGAGGTGGACGCGTGGAGGAAGGCAAGGTCGGAGGCCGCAGCACCCCTCGCGGTTTTGGCGGGAAAACCTCCGTCGCGTATCCGCGGCCGTCACGCGCTGGCTCGGCACACCTGCTCCTCTTCCTGGGGTGGAGCCGTCTCCCTCCGTTCAGCGCGTCTCTCCAACGACAGGGGGGTATTGCAGGCAGGCAGGTAGGTAGGTAGGTAGGGCTTGCGGTGGATTGCGCTCCTCTTCCAGGTCATCCCCCAGCGTATCTCTCAAGGCCTCTCTTTGGTGCAGCCTCGTTGCTCCTCTCCAGTCATCTCTCATCTGGACTCGTAAAGCAGTCCCCTGCAGTCGCTTTTATCACCTCCGGCGGAATTAAGCCGCCGGCTCCGAGGGCACGCCTACCGGGTCACTCACCGCGGTGTTGATTGGCTGTTAGGGCCGGTTCACTCCTGCCCTCTTCTGACGAGGTGGAGCCACGCCTTTCTTCTCCAACCTTACCTCGTGGCCAATGGTGGTTTGAAGAAAACCAGCCAAAATGCGGAAGGCAATTGGAAGGGAGGTTTTGGGGAAATTGGAAGGGCCTACGCTTATTTTGTTTGATACAATGCAAAGTCAATCTAGTGGAAAACACATACTTAGCCTACATGGAATAAGGAAATACACTATTTAAAAGATATATCGTGACCTGCGTGTATGTTCTATGAAATTAATTAGGAGGACGGCTGCGACCATTATTTACATTACCAGGATGTTACCATACCAAAACCATACTCTTCACATCCGTTACCCTTCCTCCAAAATTGTTACACTCCTCAAAACCCGTTACACTTCTCAAAACCCGTTACACTTCTCAAAACCCGTTACACTTCTCAAAATCGTTACAATATATATACATACATACAGGGGGCTGCAAAAGTAGGTATACAGTTATGAAGAAAAAAAACGTGCGCACAAAACGTATTTTATTGATTATACAAGCATATCAATAATAACATATCAATAATAAACATATCAATAATAAACATATTAATC